>NC_053023.1:745061458-745190423 GCF_003073215.2 Triticum urartu
TAAGCCTTGTGGCTTGTCTCATCCTTTTAGAATATCCTGATGATAGGTCTTATCTGGAATATCAGAGGACTAAGTAAGCCTGGTAAAGTTCAGTGCCTTTGTGATGTGATTGCTAAAGCTAACCCTGATTTTATTGGTTTTCAAGAGACTAAGAAGGAAAATATATCTGAGGGTTTCCTTAGAGCCTTGGATTGTAAAAAGCTCTTTAGCTAGCATTTTCTTCCAGCTATAGGGACTGCTGGAGGTATTTTAGTTGGCTTGAAAAATAACCTTTTTGAGGTGATTGGGTTTACTAATAATAGATTCTCTGTTAGGGCTACTGTTAAGAACAAATGGGATGGTTTTTGGCATCTAGTCATAGTTTATGGGTCTGCTTACCCTGAATTCAAGGTGGACTTTGTCTCTGAGTTGCATGATATCTTTGATTCTAGTTCTTATCCTATTTTGATTTGTGGTGATTTTAACCTAGTGAGAGAAAGTAAGGAGAAGAGTAATGGGCTTGTTGATCAATAAAGCTCTTTGTTGTTCAATGATTGGATTAATAGATGGGGTCTTATGGAAATTTCTATTTCCAACAGAAAATTTAATTGGTCCAATAATCATGAGAATCCAGTTTTTGTTGTGATTGACAGGGTTTTTTCTTCAATAGATTGGGATACTCACTTCCCCATGTCCACCCTGGTTGCTCTTCCCAGGGCTGGTAGTGACCATACCCCCCTGGTGTTAGACACTGGGGGGAGGAGACACTATGGCTCTAAAATGTTTAGATTTGAGAAGTGGTGGCTCTCCCAACCTGACTTTAATGAGGTGGTGGGAAATGCTTGGAGATCTGTCTCCTCTAATATTTCATCTGTGGATAATTGGATGGTTAAATCTAGGGTTCTCGGAAAGAAAATCAAAGGGTGGAGTGCCAATATTGAGGCTGCTCTTAAAAAAAAGGAAGAAAGCCATTTTGATTGAACTTGACAAGTTGAATGTCTCCTCTGAGACACAAAACCTTTCCCCAAATGAGTCTACTAGGCTAGGGAATCTCAAAAAAGAATTGGAAGATATTTGGAGGAAAGAAGAAACTGCTTTATGGCAGAGATCTAGAGATAGGAAGATCTTGGAAGGTGATAGGAACAATGCTTATTTCCAAGCATTGGCTAATCATAGACACAGAAAGAACCATCTCTCAGAATTGGATGGCCCCAATGGGGTAGTGACCTCTACTACTGATATGCTAAAGATAGCTATTGACTTCTATAAAAAGCCTTTTGCTTTTGAAACTAAACCTGATATTCATCTTGAAGCTGATTTTTTGGAAGAAGATGAGAAAGTTCCTGAGCTTGACAAAATTAACTTAGAAAAACCTTTTTCTGAGGAGGAAATTAAGGAAGCAATTAAGAGTTCTTATGCCTATGGGGCCCCTGGCCCTGATGGACTTTCCTTTTTGTTTTACCAAAATTTTTGGGACATTATCAAGGATGACTTCATGTGGATGGTCAGGGATTTTGAAGCTGGCTCTCTAGATATTTCTAGACTCAATTTTTCCTTGATTACTCTTATTCCAAAAACTCCTTTTGCTAGAGAAATGAAAGATTTTAGGCCTATTAGCCTAAGTAATTGTGCTGTTAAGATTTTCTCTAAGGCCATGACTACTAGAGTTGCTCCTCTGTGCGATAAGCTTATTTCATCTAACCAGACTGCCTTCATTAAAGGAAGGTTCATTTTGGAAAGTGTTGTGATGGCTCATGAAGTGATTCATGAGGTTCACAGGTCTGGGAGTAGTGGGATCACTACAAGAATCTTGTTAATCCATGACAGTACCTATCCGTCACAGACCTCTACAAAACCATCATGGAAGGGCATCTGTGATGGATTTGAAATCCGTCATGTATATCGCGTCATAATTTCACCGTGGTACATTCCATGACGGATCATCCAACCGTCATGGACGACATTTAACTGACATACTCAAACGGCGTTAACTTGTTTGCCAGATCATCGTATGACATGGATCTGACATGGCAGCCCATGTAGTAATCAGCCCATCTAAAATTTTAGCCCACTAAATTTCAGCTCGGTCCAAGAGTGGTGGGCCATATAGTAATCAACCTAATTAGAATTGAAGTCCATTAATTTCAGGTAAGGCCCACTAATTTCAGTCAAGGACATTAGCCCATCTCTCATTTTTGTTGGTCCATTAATTTCAGGTAAGGCCCACTAATTTCAGTCAAGGACATTAGCCCATCTCTCATTTTTGTTGGTCCATGGAAATTTTAAGCCAATAATAATTTGACAGAAAATATATGCTCATGTAATTAAAAAAAAGTAAATTACATAAACACACCCGAAAATACACAACTGTACAGGAGCAAAAAGAAAAGACCCAATAATTTTACAAGCATATCTAGAAGAACACTATGCTCTACTCTACAACTAGCACCGGCCCCCATCAAGCAAGGCCAAGCGCTCGCTGTACATCAAGCGTGAGTCATCCCGCCTTTCTGACCGCAGATCTGCCCCTCCACGCCAAAGTCACAAGAACGCATGTTGTTGCTGTTGAATACTCCCATGCACCAATATCTGCCACAAGATGAAAAATATGTCACGTTATACAATATTATACGGCCAGTAGGTAAACTAGAAGTAGCCACATTATCAAGTTCTATATTTTTCACTCCCGATATGCAAAGTACTGCAACAAATTGAATCAAACGTATAAAATAATAGGGGGCAACAAAAAAAAGAATGGATAGCTATCTAATCATATTCTTGAGCTGTTGACAGTCTCCACCCATGAGGGCTAAAACCATAGTTACATGTGCACCGACGAACCGTAAGACCGGCTTGGAAAATCAAAAGAAAAAGGAAGGGGTAAATCAGAAGCAAAACGGAAGGAGGGGTTGCTGATTTACAACGACGACGACAACGGCTTACTATATGCCTGCACCTACTCCTCCGACACGCCTGATGGTTGGAGTGCGCCCGTCACGTGTTGTGGGGCTTACCGGCTCATCAGGTGTGGCCCGCGCGCCGGCGTAATCACCCATGGTATGGCACGCTGGTTGTTCAAGGATGATAAGACAAACTTGGTCTACACCCTTAACATAAGCTTGGAAATCGTCACGTCTCACTTTGACCAAGATCCCGATCAAACTCGACCCTACTTTGACACGACCGCCCATCCCATGCGTCGCTGGAGAAAAAGAAAGTTTTTCGCTTGTTACTATACAAGGCCAAGACCAAGCCGTAGCAAATCTTTGGACCAACCAAGAACAGGATGAGGACGGGCTTGTCTCCATCTGGCAAAACTCTCAGCTAGCGATG
Organism: Triticum urartu; assembly: GCF_003073215.2. Classification (NCBI taxonomy): domain Eukaryota; kingdom Viridiplantae; phylum Streptophyta; class Magnoliopsida; order Poales; family Poaceae; genus Triticum; species Triticum urartu. Next base: position 745,064,771 of record NC_053023.1, read on the forward strand.
TTGGGGAATGTGAGAATAGACATGATCTTCTTTGCAGAGAGCAGAGGTGCTTTACTCGTCGAACAAGGTGGTGTCTTCTCTACTGTCGACCTCAAGAGCAAGGAGAAGATGCTAGTGCGCCTCAAGGACGAAAGAACTATGCGTTTAAGGGGCACAAGTTGGTTTCGAACATACTCGTGTAGTAGCACCTGTTGTGATGGACACTTTGGTAGCACATGTGTATACACGACCCCAGTGTTGTACGAGATTGATTGGGCCTTCATGTCCATCGTCTCTTCACAAGTATAAGATGAGGCAAGAATAGATTGATATATTAAGATTGTCTAGAAAGCAAAATGCACCCAAGTGGTACCTAGTTAGCTAATTTTAGGATATGTTGAATAATATATGTATTTCGGTAGAGATGGATCTGTGTGATGGATTTAACGGGACAAAATATTGATCCATGCATCAACCTCTGCTCATCAATATTGGATGCAAATTGGCGAAAGCTAGGCGTCGGCCCAAATTTGGGCCTTCCTGAGATGAGGTAAGAATAGCGGAATAGACTTTATCTAGAAAGCAACATGCATCTAAGTGTATGGTACCTAGTTAGCTGGTTTTAGGATATGTTGAATAAATATACGTATTTTGGTGGAGATGGATCTGTGATTACACGAGACAGGATATTGATCTCCATCGAGCCATGCATTCACCTCTCCTCATTAATATTGGATGCAAATATTTAAATCAAGATGTATGGATGATATTTTCAGTTGTGCTAGCCAGCCCCAAACAATGATTTGTCAGTGTATCACCGAATCAAAGCCCCTTGCTAAGTCTGTATGCTTTGATTTTTTTAGATAAAATCAATGCGTGCATGTCTGAAGGTCCTGCTCCATACGACTCAAGGGGGGAGGACTGAAATTAATCTTACAAATTTGTGCATTATGCAAACAAGATTGGTCTTATGCACCAGGTAGATAATAAAATGTGTATCAATTTATTATTATTATTATTATCTTATAAAGGATGTTGGGGTGCTAGTCACAACCGTTCGCTCCACGTCCGTTATAAATAGTGCAGCCAGCGCGTCACTATGAGCAGTGCATACATGTGGAAATGAATAAGACCTTTTAGAATTTAGATGAATTCAGGCGCATCTTCGCGCAAGTTACAAAGCCGTGATGACACTCTTTGGAAAAGATTAATTACTTTCAGTCCTTTACCCTCGTGGCACACGCACGCACACACGCACACACCGTCTATCTCGTGCCACCCACTTCTCACGCCCACCAACGAGCACAAGGGACGCTCTGCGCGCCTTCGCACATTGAGTGATTGTGAGTGTTCTGACAGTGCATAGACGAATGATGTGCTCATCTTGATAATTAGAAACACCTTTTGGCGGTATAATCACAAACACCTTGATTATCTACGCAAATCAAAACATATAGGCTTAGCAAACACTTTATTTTGGGGCGACACTGACAAAGCATTACTTTAGGCCGGCTAGCACAACTGAAATAGCATTTATAAATCTTGATGTTAACAAATTTGCGTTGATGGTAATGAGAGCAGGATGCTTGGCTCGATTCCGCTAGGTGGAGCTGAGACGGCGAGGAAGAAGGCAACAGAACGCGCATGAGGAGGAAACTGTGGCGCTCCGCCAATGACCTCATGATGTCCAAGACCCATTTGTCATGGCCGTCAATGGTGACTGAACGAATCGAAAGTAAGATGATGCATGTCGAGGCGGCCTGAAGGTTGAGGAACTGTGGAGGCGCGTACAGGATAGCACTGTTTGTCCTCGGATTACCATGGGAGTAGTAGGCCTGGTTGAAGATCCCGGCGAGGACACAGGGGCGGCGCGCGGTGGCCGGTCAGAGGCCGACGCGACGGAGGAAGTCCCGATCGGGGACAAGGCGGCGCCACCGCTTGCACGCGGCCGCACAGCAGAGGAGGTCCCGCAGGCCCGGCAGGAGCGCGAAGACCTCGCGCAGGGCGTCGTCCCCGATCTCGCGCCGGCGCATGTGTTGACCGTCGACATCGATCTTGGTTAGCTTTGCGTACGTGTATTTGTCTACCGGTGATCGATGGTTATCTCGGTTAGCTTGGGCCCTGGCCGGTCGACCTATCTATATTTCAAAACTAGAGTTGGACGTATACGCCCCGAACTTGTTTTTTGAATTGATATATGCTCCGAACTGGTTCTGCGTATACGGACCCAACTGCTTCTGCGTGTTGCTTCCCACGTACTAGACCTTTTGTTAATGGATGTCGTCAGTTTTTTTCCCCAAGAAACATGGATGTCGTCAGCTGTGTTCACCAAAGCCAGGTGAGGTGAGGGACATGTCACGTTTTCCGTTCTATTTTTATTTTTTTCGGAAAAACTTCTTTCATTTTTAGCTTCTTCGGCCCGCCGTAGCGTTAGGTCTTTCAGGGAGTTTGGAAGCAACGTTAAGATGCAAAAGGCTCGAATAGATCAAAGAGTTGATGAGTACTCGGGAGTTTTTACCTCAGAAAATTCATCGTCCCACCCCCGTCCTCTCCCCCATCCTCGTCCCCCACGCCTCATCGGGAATCGCGTCGGTGACGAGCCCCGATGAATTTATTCGCCTCCCCACCCACCCACCTCCCGATACGCCTTCCACTAGCCTCTCCCCCTGTTTCTCCCCGCCCACAAACCTGATCTCGTCAGGCGCTCATGGCGAGAAGGCTACGAAAGCGGATCCGCGTGCGGAGGCTGGGTTCGGCGACAAGGGTGGCGGAGCCAAGGGCGCTGCCGCCTCCAGCAGTGGTGCCTCTGGCCCTGATCGACCCGGATTCGCTGGCGGCGCGCAGGGAGATGCGTCGGGTGGTGCGGGAGCGATTTCCCGATCGCACCGAGTGGGGCGAGATCCACCTTCAGGTGATCGAGCATGCGACCTTCGTGGAGAGAGCACGCTTCGTCGGCGACGAAGGAGCGGACAAGGTGGAGCTCATATTCTGGGCAATCCAGGAGGCCGAATCGGAAATTCCAGAGCAGGCGGCCCGGTGGGCGTACTTCTGGACAGCAAATCCATCGCGGCTCAACATCAGGCCGCCGCGGGTGGACGCGCTGGCCAACATCCCACCGGAGGAGCTGCCGCCGGGGGTTCTACCTCCTGCTCGTCAGTGATCCGCCAGGTGCGGCTGTGGCGGAACGCCATTGAAGCCCCTCCTTGGTCAGGTAATATTGAGGTACCTCCTGTCCACCTTCCCTCAAAATATCGATCCATATTGCTTACATTTCATGATAAACTGCATAGAATTCGTTTGAGTGTTGCCCCCTTTGATGGGATTATGGATTCAGTTGAAGTTCAGGTAGTTGCTGCTTCTGCAGTAGGGGTTGAATCGAAGATGCTGAGTGCCGCTTCAGGCTTGCCGGCGGCCAGCAGTCCGGAGGTTTCCGCTGGCGGTGGGGATTCTCAATCTGCCACCCGTACTCATAAGTGCACTCTTGGTCCATTTTTCGTGGGCGTCGGGTTAAAGGTAAGGCGGGTTTTCAAAATGCGTGTTCGTTTTCTGACGAAGCCCTAGAAATAGAGGAGCACTTCGGCCAGGTTTGGCTCATCCCGTCTCCCCCCCTCCCGCCGCCGCCCACATAACCTACCCCATCCACCCCGCAAATCTGATACATCCACCGGGTTCCTCAGCTGGATTCGGAAGGATCTCGTGGAGAACAATTCATTTCGTGCGTCTGATTGCTTCCCGGCCACCCTCCGTGCCTTTGATCCAACTCCAAAAACCATCAAGCTCGTTCGGGAAGGGGTTGGCCCAGGATCCTTGTCTTTTGCTGAAGTGGTCAAGCAAGGTTTGAAGATGGCTGATCGTCGTGGTGTCAATCCTTCCGGTGTTGCTGGTCCAGACAAGGGTGTGGGACAGAAACCCACCCTAGGTGCTGGTGGATCTAAGAAGGCAAATCCATCTGGTAAGGATCCTGTCCCTCCTCAAAGACCAACTAGATCTATTGGATCCACGGCCACCTCTTCTCAGGTGCAGTCGTCTCAGGTGAATGAAGTGGAAAAAGAGCAACCATTAGACCCCAGGTACAAAGATATGATATGCTTTAACTGTGGTGGCCTTGGGCACTATGTGGGTAATTGTGTCAAACCTAAAGCCTGTTTTATTTGTCAACAAGCTCACAATGTGGAACAACTGCTCTGCTTGGACTAGGATTCATCTCACTATAGCTTTCTTTGGGAGTGGTGCTAGTGGTTTAGGTTTTTACCATGTACAAGTTCATGTGGCAAATGAGTCTAAGTGGATCAATTTCCAGAACTGTGGTGTGGACATTACCAAAGGTGAGGTAGACAAAAGTAAACTGATGAGTCTTTTGACTGCTACTTTTTGCAAAACCAGAACTTGGCCATGGCAGATTAGGGAGTTATCAGACAAGGAGTTCCTAGTTAGATTCCCTCCATGGAAGAAAGTAGAGGATTTAATTGAACTGCATGGTTTCAGTTTACCCCAAGATGTGTCTGTCAAGATGACTGAATGGGCTGGGTCTTGTGACCCTTTTGGTGAAATTATTGAGGCATGGGTGCTGATTGAGGGGATTCCTCCTAAGTGGTGCTCCTGGAAAGTGCTTGCCCAAATTGCATCCATGTTTGGAGTGCTCACTGATGTTGACTGGAATGGTATGTTTAGAACATTCTATGAGAATGTGAGGATTAAGATTGCCTGCAGGGACCCCAGGAAAATCCCTTTTGAGAGGCTAATTGAGATGAAGAAGTTATTCTTACTTGGCTTCACTGTGAAAGGCTTTGAACAGGTGGGAGGCAAAAACTCTGTGGTAGAAATTGAGGATGAAAATGAAGATGATGACCTTGAGGAAGACAATGGCAACCAAGAACAAAATGACTTATCCAAGAACATTGATGATGATGAACTCATTGATGATGACACTGCTATTGATGATCTTGATAAGGCAAATTTTAAAGCTCGGGGTGGTACTAGTTCTTCTTCTAAGAAGAAAATGAGCAACACACTATCTGAATGCCAAGGAGATGATCAGGAAAACTTCAATATGGAGGGCCTCTCAAACAAGAAAAGTGTGATTGAGAATGAGGTGTGTGAGGGGATATATTCCAAGAGTGAAGATGTCATTACTAACAAGAATGAGGGGATATGTACTCCTGAAAAAACCTGGCCTAAAAAAGATGATGATGGCAATCAGAGTGATAATGTGGACTACTGTTTGAACCTTCTTAACTCAGTGGACATGTCTGTGTCTGATGATGAGGAATATGCTGAAGAGGTGGATGTGGGAGTTCTCTCCCCTGGGACTGTTCAAAAAGTTCAAGAATCTAGCATAAAACGTTCACTGTTGGAGATTTTTGAACAAGCCAGATCTGGGGGAAACAAGGATGACAGGAACTTAAAGTGGGGCCCTGTTAAAGCCCAGAAGTATGGCACTAGGCTGCATGGGAATGTGGTCATTATCAAAAAGGCTGCCCAGTATAAGATGAAGAAGAACTTGGAGATTCCTCCATCTTTCAAAGGTAAATCTTTGCCTACCAATGATTCTTTCCTCCTTGCTAATCAAGCTATTCAAGTAGGTCTTTCCATTGGTAGAAATAATGATAACATGCTTGATATTATAGAAGATCTTAAGGTTCAAGAACAAAAGAAATGCATTGCCTTTGCTAATGCTGAACCTGAAGTAGCTTTACCTGATAATATTGATCTGACTCAAGAAGATTTAGTGGGGACTCCTGCTGGTGATTGTTCTGTGGCATCAGTTGGCACTGCTGATGCTGTAGATCAATCCCCTGCTGTCCTCACTAAGGTTAAGCCTTGTGGCTTGTCTCATCCTTTTAGAATATCCTGATGATAGGTCTTATCTGGAATATCAGAGGACTAAGTAAGCCTGGTAAGTTCAGTGCCTTTGTGATGTGATTGCTAAAGCTAACCCTGATTTTATTGGTTTTCAAGAGACTAAGAAGGAAAATATATCTGAGGGTTTCCTTAGAGCCTGGATTGTAAAAATCTCTTTAGCTAGCATTTTCTTCCAGCTATAGGGACTGCTGGAGGTATTTTAGTTGGCTTGAAAAATAACCTTTTTGAGGTGATTGGGTTTACTAATAATAGATTCTCTGTTAGGGCTACTGTTAAGAACAAATGGGATGGTTTTTGGCATCTAGTCATAGTTTATGGGTCTGCTTACCCTGAATTCAAGGTGGACTTTGTCTCTGAGTTGCATGATATCTTTGATTCTAGTTCTTATCCTATTTTGATTTGTGGTGATTTTAACCTAGTGAGAGAAAGTAAGGAGAAGAGTAATGGGATTGTTGATCAACAAAGCTCTTTGTTGTTCAATGATTGGATTAATAGATGGGGTCTTATGGAAATTTCTATTTCCAACAGAAAATTTACTTGGTCCAATAATCAGGAGAATCCAGTTTTTGTTGGGCTTGACAGGGTTTTTTCTTCAATAGATTGGGATACTCACTTCCCCATGTCCACCCTGGTTGCTCTTCCCAGGGCTGGAAGTGACCATACCCCCCTGGTGTTAGACACTTTGAGAAGTTGTGGCTCTCCCAACCTGACTTTAATCAGGTGGTGGGAAATGCTTGGAGATCTGTCTCCTCTAATATTTCATCTATGGATAATTGGATGGTGAAATCTAGGGTTCTCAGGAAGAAAATCAAAGGGTGGAGTGCCAATATTGAGGCTGCTCTTAAAAAAAGGAAGAAAGCCATTTTGATTGAATTTGACAAGTTGGATGTCTCCTCTGAGACACAAAACCTTTCCCCAAATGAGTCTACTAGGCTAGGGAATCTCAAAAAGAATTGGAAGATATTTGGAGGAAAGAAGAAACTGCTTTATGGCAGAAATCTAGAGATAGGAAGATCTTGGAAGGTGATAGGAACAATGCTTATTTCCAAGCATTAGCTAATCATAGACACAGAATGAACCATCTCTCAGAATTGGATGGCCCCAATGGGGTAGTGACCTCCCGCCAAGCCTCAGGAGCAGTGCTGCTGCTGCCTTGCTTCTGCAACGTTCGCCAAGTTCCGCTGGAGGCCATGCGCGAGCCCGCGTGGACTTCCCCTGCTCCACCAGCCTTCAACCACTAGTAGAAAAGGAGGCAATGGTCCAGGCCGGGTCAGCACATTAGTCCCGGTTCAGTCCAGAACTGGGACCCATGGGGGCATTGGACCAGTTCGTGAGTCCCGGGGGCCAGCCAGGCCACGTGGGCCATTGGTCCCGGTTCGTCTGGACCTTTTGGTCCTGGTTGGTGGGACGAACTGGGACCAATGGGCCTCGCTCCTGGCCCACAACCATTGGTCCCGGTTGGTGGCATGAACCAGGACCAAAGGTTGCCCTTTAGTCCCGGTTCATGCCACCAACCGGGACCAATGATGTGCCTATATATACCCCCTCGCATAAGAGCAGAGCACACTGCTCTGTTTTTTCTGGCCGTCGAGGGGGAGAGGGCTTGGTGGTGCTCTAGCTCACCTCCTATGCACACAAGGTGTTCGATGGAATGCCCGAGCCACACTACTTAAGCTTTCTCCATTTTCCTCAATATTTGTCTAGGTTTAGCGGTCCGTCACGCCCCGTCCCCGTCTTCACCGCCGTCGATCACTTGCACCGATCTCATCGCCAGCACCACCGTGGTGAGCCTCTTGTTCTTATCTTCTTTCCAAAAGGAAAAATATTCTTACTTGTATGTTTAGATAGATACTTGTATTATTTTCTTACTTTTATTATTGCATCTTATATAGTGCGATGGTTTTGGTATCATTATGCCGTTGGATCAGTTGTTACCTTGGTTGCAATTATGAGCACATTTGTTTTCGCATTGAAATGTTTTACATAGTTTCAATGTATGGTTTAATTAATTTAGATGCTCTGCAGAGCTTTATGTTGTTAGATGAGAACTATGTATGTACTTTGGTTTTAATGTGATGATGAACTTCTATGAATTTGGTCACTTAATTATCTATTCATGATGTTCTGTAATGGTTTTTGACACACTTAATTATATATAATGCACGCAGATGAACCGACAATGGATGTACGGTGATAGACACACCTCCGAGTACATTAAGGGCGTGCATGATTTTCTCGAAGTGGCTGAGGAAAACAAGCAGAATGGTTTTATGTGTTGTCCATGCCCAATATGTGGGAATACGAAGTCTTACTCTGACCGGAAAATCCTTCACACCCACCTGCTTTACAAGGGTTTCATGCCACACTATAATGTTTGGACGAGGCACGGAGAAATAGGGGTTATGATGGAAGACGGCAAAGAAGAAGAGTACAATGACAACTATGTGCCCCCTGAATACGGTGATGCTACTGAACATCAAGAGGAACCAGACGATGTGCACGATGATGCTGCAATGGGCGAAGCTGCTGAAGATCAAGAGGAACCAGACGATGTGCCCGATGATGATGATCTCCGCCGGGTCATTGTCGATGCAAGGACGCAATGCAAAAGTCAAAAGGAGAAGCTGAAGTTCGATCGCATGTTAGAGGATCACAAAAAAGGATTGTACCCCGATTGCGAAGATGGCAACACAAAGCTCGGTACCGTACTAGAATTGCTGCAGTGGAAGGCAGAGAATGATGTGCCTGACAAAGTATTTGAGAAGCTATTGAAAATATTGAATAAGAAGCTTCCAAAGGATAACGAATTTCCCGACAGTACATACGCATCAAAGAAGGTCGTATGCCCTCTAGGATTGGAGGTGCAAAAGATACATGCATGCCCTAATGGCTGCATCCTCTACCGCGGTGCGTACAAGGATCTGAACGCATGCCCGGTATGCGGTGCATTACGGTATAAGATCAGATGAGATGACCCTGGTGATGTTGAGGGCGAACCCCCAGGAAGAGGGTTCCTGCGAAGGTGATGTGGTATGCTCCTATAATACCACGGTTGAAACATCTATTCAGAAACGGAGAGCATGCCAAGTTGATGCGATGGCACAGTGAGGACCGTAATAAAGACGGGAAGTTGAGAGCAACCGCTGACGGGTCGCAGTGGAGAAAAATCGAGAGAAAGTACTGGGATGAGTTTGCAAGTGACCCAAGGAACGTATGGTTTGCTTTAAGCAAGGATGGCATTAATCCTTTCGGGGAACAGAGCAGCAATCACAGCACCTGGCCCGTGACTCTATGTATGTATAACCTTCCTCCTTGGATGTGCATGAAGCGGAAGTTCATTATGATGTCAGTTCTCATCCAAGGCCCTAAGCAACCCGGCAACGACATTGATGTGTACCTAAGGCCATTAGTTGAAGAACTTTTACAGCTGTGGAATGGAAATGGTGTACGTACGTGGGATGAGCACAGACATGAGGAATTTGACCTAAAGGCGTTGCTGTTCGTGACCATCAATGACTGGCCCGCTCTCAGTAACCTTTCAGGACAGACAAACAAGGGATACCACGCATGCACGCACTGTTTACTTGACATCGATAGTATATAACTGGGAAGCTGCAGGAAGAATGTGTACCTGGGTCATCGTTGATTTCTTCCGACCAACCATCAGTGTCGAAAGAAAGGAAAGCATTTCAAAGGCGAGGTAGATCACCGGAAGAAGCCCGCCATGCATACCGGTGATCACGTACTTACTATGGTCAATGATTTACACGTAATCTTTGGAAAGGGTCCCGGCGCACTAGCTGTTCTGAATGACGCTGAGGGACATGCACCCATGTGGAAGAAGAAATCTATATTTTGGGACCTACCCTACTGGAAAGACCTAGAGGTCCGCTCTTCAATCGACGTGATGCACGTGACGAAGAACCTTTGCGTGAACCTGCTAGGCTTCTTGGGCGTGTATGGAAAGATAAAAGATACACCTGAGGCACGGGAGGACCTGCAACGTTTGCACGAAAAAGACGGCATGCCTCTGAAGCAGTATGAAGGTCCTGCTAGCTACACTCTTATGAAAGAAGAGAAAGAAATCTTCTTTGAATGCCTGCTCAGTATGAAGGTCCCGACTGGCTTCTCGTCGAATATAAAGGGAATAATAAATATGCCAGAGAAAAAGTTCCAGAACCTAAAGTCTCATGACTGCCACGTGATTATGACGCAACTGCTTCCGGTTGCATTGAGGGGGCTTCTACCGGAAAACGTCCGATTAGCCATTGTGAAGCTATGTGCATTCCTCAATGCAATCTCTCAGAAGGTGATCGATCCGGAAATCGTACCAAGGCTAAGGAGTGATGTGACGCAATGTCTTGTCAGTTTTGAGCTGGTGTTCCCACCATCCTTCTTCAATATCATGACGCACGTCCTAGTTCATCTAGTCGACGAGATTGTCATTCTGGGGCCCGTATTTCTACACAATATGTTCCCCTTTGAGAGGTTCATGGGAGTCCTAAAGAAATATGTCCATAACCGCGCTAGGCCAGAAGGAAGCATGTCCATGGGCCATCAAACAGAGGATGTCATCGGGTTTTGTGTTGACTTCATTCCTGGCCTTACGAAGATAGGTCTCCCTAAATCGCGGTATGGGGGGAGACTGACTAGAAAAGGCACGCTTGGAAGGGACTCAATAATATGCAGGGACGGATATTCTTGGTCTCAAGCACACTACACAGTTCTACAGAACTCTACCTTGGTGACCCCGTATGTCGATGAACACAAGAACAATCTGCGCTCCAAACAGCCGGAGCAGTGCGACGACTGGATTACATGTGAACACATCAGGACATTCAGCAGTTGGTTGGAAACACGTCTCAGAGGTGACAACACTGTTTGTGATGAGCTGTACTTGTTGTCCGGGGGACCATCTTTGATTGTATTGATTTACAAAGGATACGAGATAAATGGGAATACATTTTACACGATTGACTAAGATCAAAAGAGCACCAACCAAAATAGCGGTGTCCGCTTTGATGCAACAACCAAGAGGGGAAATGACACATATTATGGTTACATAGTGGACATATGGGAACTTGACTATGGACATGATTTTAAGGTCCCTTTGTTTAAGTTCAATGGGTCAATCTGTCAGAAGGCGGGGTACAGGTAGACCCACAGTACGGAATGACAACAGTGGATCTGAAAAATCTTGGGTACACTGACGAACCATTCGTCCTAGCCAATGATGTGGCACAGGTTATCTATGTGAAGGACATGTCTACCAGACCGAGAAAAAGAAAAGATAAGGAAGCGAATACATCATACGATGAGCCAAAGCGGCACATAGTTCTTTCAGGAAAAAGGGACACCATGGGAGTGGAGGGCAAGACAGACATGTCTGAAGATTATGAAAAGTTTCATGAAATTCCTCCCTTCAAAGTCAAGGCTTACCCAAGCATCCTGATAAATGATGAAGATTATCCATGGTTGTGGCTCAATAAGCAAATGACACAAGCGAAGAAAAAGTGAAGACTTTCTCCCACAACTATTATGATGATACCATGCCAACTTTGTAACAGACGAGTATGATACCATTGTCCGTTTTGTACATGCACATGCTATGTGGGTGAAATTATGATACCATGCCAACTTTCAACTTTTTCAGAGTTCATTTGAAATGCTTTAATGTCTTATGGTTCGGCCCTCGTAATACCATTAATCCCGGTTCGCTCCTTGTCAACTATGTTCTCACCAAGAACACTCTCAAGAGGGCAGCCATGTGGGCCATTGGTCCCGGTTCGTCTGGACCTTTTGGTCCCGGTTCCACGCACGAACCGGGACCAATGCGCCTCGCCCCTGGCCCATGACCATTAGTCCCGGTTTGTGCCACAAACCAGGACTAAAGGGTTGGTCCTCGTTGCGCTCAGAGTTTAGTCCCACCTCACCAACCAAAGGGCGCTCACACCGGTTTATAAGCCCGTCCATCTCTGCCTTGTTGAGCTCCTCTCAAAGTGAAAATAGATGCCCCTATACCGGGAATTTGACCTAAATTCATAGTGAATTTCTCTGAAATTCATAGAAATTTATTATGAATTTAGGTTGAATTTTCTCTATAGGCGCATCTATGTTCATTTTTTAGTGAAGTTAATCACAAACTTGTGATTCACACAAATTTCAAAGAATTCAAATTTTAACTATTCAAATTTGAAAACTAATGGCACTAACAGAAAGTTTATAATTTTTCTAAAACTAATGGCACTAACAGAAAGTTTATAATTTTGCTGACCTAAAAGCAAAAAGAATTAAAAAATAAAGCAAATAACAAAAGTAAATAAATAATGCAGAAAAAAAACAAAAAAAAACTGGAAACACAATAAAAATAGCAACAATAAGTATTTTGTTGTAAGTAGACACAAAATAAAATAAATAAAGCAACAAAGAAATCAAAAAAACAGAAAAAAGTGTTTTCAAATTTGAAAACTAATGGCACTAACAGAAAGTTTATAATTTTTCTAAAACTAAAAGAAAAAAGAATTAAAAAATAAAGCAAAAAACAAAAGAAAATAAATAATGCAGAAAACAAAACAAAAAAACTGGAAAAAAATAAAAATAGCAACAATAAGTATTTTGGTAAGTAGAAAAGTGTCTCCTACTAGGCCCCCACGGCCTGAATACGACTAGAAACCCTACCATGGGCCAGGATTTAGGACCGCAGAAGGCCCAGCAGGCCCACAGGCAAAGCGGTATCAGATTAGGCCCATAGGCCTGCAATTCAGAGGAGTTCGAGAGAGAGGAGGCAACAGTGCTTATAAGCAGGTGGTCGACGCTCTCAACTAGCGAGGTGGGACTTAACTCCCACCACCACACCGCTGTGCAAGGCCATTGGTCCCGGTTCGTGCCACCAACCGGGACCAATGCCACCCTTTAGTCCCGGTTGTGCACGCCGTTCCGGTTGTGGCACCAACCGGGACTAAAGGTGGCATTGGTCCCGGTTGGTGCCACGAACCGGGACCAATGGCTTTGCTATATAAGCAAAGACTTAGCATTTTTAATTTCATCTCTGCAGTTGCCCGCGCCGCCGCCGCCGCCAGGCTGCCCGATTCACACCCCGCCGACGCCGTCGCCGCCCCCGTCGCCGCCCGCAACCCGTGCCGTCACCACCCCGCACCGCCCCGACGCCGTTGCCGCGCGCCACCCCGCGCTGTCGCGATCACCTCCCCCCGCCACCCTAACACCGTCGCCGCCCCGCCGACGGCGTCGCCCGCGCCACTCCCCGCGCCCCTGCTCGCCCGACCGCCGCCCGCCGCTCGCCCCTGCCTGCCCCGACGTCGCCCTTGTGAGCACCACGCGCCCCTGCCGGCCCCGCCACCGCCGCCGTTATTTTTTACATGTTTTTAGATGTTTTTATATTTTCATATATGTATGTATGTATTTTTTTAGATATATGTATTTCTTACTTATGTTCATATATGTATGTATGTATTTTTACATGTTTTTTGTATGAATGTATGTATTTTTTCAATTGTAATATGCATGGTATTTTAAAAATACATTAATTTTAGTACATTAATGTTCTCTGATTTAGTACATTAATTATAGGTTAGTTTCATTTTTAGAAAAGTTTTATATATTTAGGAAGAAGGAAGAGAAGGAAGGAGGAAGAAGAAGAAAAAGTTTTATATATGCAAAAGTTACATTTTGAGAAAAGTTTTATATATCTAGCTAGAAAGAAGGAAGAAGAAGAAAAAGAAGGAGAGGAAAAAGGAAAATAAGAAGAGGAAGAAAGGAGAAGAAGAGGAGAGGAAGAAGAGGAGAAATAAATAAGAAGAGGAAAAAAGAAGAAAAAGAAGAAAAAGAAGAGGAGAAGAAGAAAGGAATAGAGGAGAAGAAGATTTCTATTTTTTCTTCTTCTCCTCTTTTTTTTTTCTTCTTTTTTTCTTTGATCTTCCTCTGTCGTCGTTGATATACCCCTCCCGATAACTTCAACACGAGGGGGGGGGGTCGATATACCCCCTCCCCGATTATATTATTTTCCCATGTACGTATGTCGTCGTTGTCGATATAACCCCCTCCCGATAACTTCAACACATGGGGGGGTCGATATACCCCCTCCCCGATAACATTATTTTCCCGTGGATGTATGTCGTCGTTGTCGATATTACCCCCTCTCGACTGTGATAACTTATACCAAAACTCTCGAGGACACCCAAACCCTAGAAAAAACAATGTCGGTCTCCTACCCCCTCCCGCCGCTCCCCTACCCGACATAATCTCTCGAGGCCCCCCCCTCTCGCTCGACCAAAACTCTCGAGGACACCCAAACCCTAGAAAAAAACAATGTCGGTCTCCTACCCCTCCCGCCGCGCCCCTACCCTTGAAGCATTGCCGAGGCCACCCCAAACCCGGAATAAGCTCGGTCTATGTTTGCCACTAATATATCCATGTGCTGTCATGTTTGTCTAATAATTGCCATGTTATAATATTTGCAGAAACAATGGAGCACATATGAGACAAGGAAGCAGAAGAGGTGTTGGGGGACATAATCTTAGCCGGAGGTGATATCTTGTCGTATCTTAATGACAATGATGGTCTGGAAGAACAGGGTGAAGAAGCAGGCTAAGGTGATCGAGGAATGGAGGACGAAAGACATGATTATGATGGCTCCCGTGACCCAATGACGGTGCAAGGAGACTGTGATGACGGCTCCGGTGACCGAACCGAGTCTGGCCAAGTATATATATTAGTTAAGCCTGTGCTGTCTAGCTAATTGATGCATTCATTATTTTGGTATATGTACACATATTAATTAACTCTCGTCTTTCTTCTTTTTTCTAGCCCTCCGGATCGAGCACAACTTCGGTAAGGAGACGAGGCCTGAAGAAAAAGTTGAGCTCGGATGAAAGGTTTGAGATCACAGCAATCGCGCGCGATGGCGAACCGATTGAACCCATCCGGACAAAGAACACATTTGCTGCTCAGTGCGGGGTTCTTGTTAGGGACAAGATCCCGATCAGCATCCACCAATGGTATAAGCCTAAGAACGAAGACCCTGAGGTGTCTTATGTCAATGATATGCAGAAAGATGATCTTTGGACTGAGCTGAAGGCAAATTTCACCCTACCGTGAGAGGAGGATCCGGTGAAGCCAGTTACAGAGCAATTAATCAAGTCTTTTGCTCTTAAGAAGATGGCAGGCCTATTCAGGAGGTGGAGGAAAGAGCTGAAAAAGTTTGTCGACAAAGAAGAGACACCAGAATTCATTGGCAAATATGAGAAGATCAGAGATCACTGGCCCGCATTTGTGGCCCACACGACATCGGAAAAGAGTAAGAAGATGTCGGCGACAAACAAGCAAAATGCTGCGAAGAACTTAAAAGCAAAGCTACCCCGTGGATTTTATCACGGAGTCTCAAAATTGCCACCTTATGGTGCAATGGCAGAACTTAAAAGTCAAGGCTGTTGTCGGCCAAGTTCGACCTTCTGAACCCGGCGTAACTTTTCACTGTCGTACGATTCCAGAAGGATATGCTAGGGTGACGGTGGACAAAATAACGGAGGGATTTGAGGACCTCCAGCTTGACCACCCTACCGGTGAAGGGGAGACTCGGCTGGGTTATGCTCTGAAGACTCCATGCCTATGGCGGAAGGAGTTCATCAAGCTTCCGAGCTGGATGCCTCCTCCTCCTCCTCCGGCGAGTCAGGGCACTCCGCCTCCTCCACAGCCTCCTCCTCCGGTGAGTGACGATCAGGGCACTCGGCCTCCTTCTCCGGCACGTGGCGGCATTCCGCCTCCTTCTCTGCCTGCGCCGGCGCGCTCGAGCAGCCAGCAGCCTCCTCCTTCTCCGCCTCGCCGGCAAGGGCGGAAGAGACTCGCCACCGCCCCGGCTGCTCCGGCGCGTCATAGTCCTTCTCCTCCGCCTCATAAGCAAGCACGAAAGAAGACAGACGCCGCAGCTGCTCCGTTTGTTCCGGCGTCTAGCAGTACAGCCAGAGGCGGGAGGCAATACAGATACGGTCCTTCTCTCAAGCCTCTAGAGAAGTTACCGTACAAGAGGACCGAGGAGGAAAACACGAAGATCGTGCGGGCCGAAGTGGTCGACTTCTTTGAAGGGTTGAAAGCAAAGAGACATCCACCTCCGGAGGAGAAGGTAGATCCGGTGAAAGCAAAGCGCACTGTCGATGCCCTGAGGAAACCACCAAAGTCTCCGCCGAGAACCAACTATGAGCGCATTACTGAACAGACATATCTCGAAGCAGAGCGGCTGGGAAGTACTGTCAGACATCAAAGGTCAAAAGAACGAGCAACTGCGAAAAACATTGCCCAGCTCGGCGAACAAGCAAATCAATCGTGCCCCCCGCTCAATGTGTCTAGCGGCGACATCGTCGCTAATGCTCTGGGGACGGTGGCCGGTTATGGAAATCTTGCAGATTACCTGCCTGACAATCAACTTCCTGATTTCATGGAGGTGGACGAACACAGATACGAGTACGGGAAGCCTCTCGTCAAAGATGAAAAATCTCTAACAACGATGATGCGAAGATTCCATAATTGGTACATGAAAACCTATAGAGAGTCTGGGGGGACGAATAGTTTGTATCTGAGAATTAAAGAGGAGCACGACCTCGTTGGAACTCATCTGTTGCCTGTTCCATTTGAGGAGTTCTTCGAGTTCTTCAATCAAAAGGCCCTCGATAAATTAACGGCCTTTTGCTACTGTCTGTAAGTACTATTTCTATCATTAAGTCTCTATATATAGCTCGGCTCTTTCATTGCATGTATTTATAATTAATTATCCTCAATATATTATGCAGATTGAAGATCGTCGAGTGCAGAAAACAAGAAATGTATGATATTGGGTTCATTAACACAAATATCATAGATGAAATTCAGGTTAAAAAGCACGCCGAAGAGGCCGAGGCCAACTTGCTACAATCGTTGATCAAAAATCAAAACAAAGATACCATACCCTTTCCTTACAACTTCGAGTGAGTGTTATTGTTGTGTGCATATTCGGTTTCCCTTATTACTCGAGCGAGGTTATAGTGATGTAATTGATGAGTTATGCATGCGTGCGCAGCTTCCACTATGTTCTTCTGGAGATTAAGCTTGAGCGGGGACTAGTAACCGTCTTAGACTCGAGACGAAAAGCTCCCGAAACCTATGCGGACATGACTAAAATGCTCAACAAGTAAGTTCAATCGATCATTATCGCACCATATTGGCAACTTTTTGTTCATTTCCTGATATCTCAAGTAATAATATTTTTTTTGTCTTGCAGGGTTTGGAAACAGTTCACCGCAGAAGCCCCGAGACTGTCGAAGGAGCTGCGATATACATCCCTGAAAGTAAGTACTACTGGCTAGCTAGTTGCGCGCATCTCCCGTTCATTCTATAGCTATACTTTCATCAATGCCATTTATAATGCTTCATTGTCAGTTTGATTGACCTCTATTTCTCGTAAAGTGCTTGTGGCAGGAACAAGGGAATGATTTCTGTGGATACTACATGTGCGAGTTCATCTACAACGCGTCTTTGAAAAATAAGCGGGGCTACTCTAAAAGACAATATGAAGTGCGTAAGCAATAATATTCACAATTTCATTTTATTACACCATCATTTCTGTTGAGTTTCATTCATATATATGTATTAACCCCCTTCTTCAAATTAGACGTGGCAGATGCGGAATGAACTCCTACCACAAGATCGCGTGAAAGCAATTCAAGAGGAATTGGCGGGATTCTTTCTTGAGCAAGTCATCAATAAAGCCGGAGAATACCATGTGGAAGTTGATTTCAATTGCTAGGGGATTGTAAGAGATCTTACATATTGTATATGTATGTAGCCAGTAGCGTCGGATAGATAATACGAAAACTTGTTGTTCGACCAATCTCTCGGAGAAGGAGAGGTCGATCGATCACTTCTCTCGGTATGCATGACGAACTTCTGTACTTAATGGTTTCCTTCATTTTCTTACTAGCTAGCGTGTCGAGGACCTCTCTATATATAGTACGTAGCATTGACCAAGCACGGAGATAAGAGAGGACACTTCTCCCTATTAATTAGCTAGCTAACACAATATATGAAACACCTAAATTAACCCCCCAAAACCCCCCAACCCCCCCCCCCTTAAAAAAACAAAACACCAGCCCCTGAAATGCTGACGCGTGGATGCCTTTTGGTCCCGGTTGGTGCCACCAACCGGGACGAAAGGCCCTCCTGCCTGGGCTCGGCGCACCGGCCACGTGGAGGCCCATCTGTCCCGGTTCATGTAAGAACCGGTACTAAAGGGCCAGGGCATTAGTAACGACCCTTTAGTCCCGGTTCAACAACCAGGACAAAAGGCCCGTATGAACCGGGACAAATGGCCCCTTCTCTACTAGTGAACCTCATCGCTCGTTGGCTTCCCGCTGCTCTCTATCGCTTCCTGCTGCGCCTGCAAGCTACAACCGCCCCGTGCCAAGTCCCTCTCCGTCGTCCTCTGCTCGGGAACGAGCACGACACTCGTCGCTTCCCTTGTGTGTCCCGCGCGCCTGGAGATCAAGCAGCAACGCTCATTCTTGAGAGCGTTGACCAGCCGCCTTCGCCAGCTCCTCCGGCCTCACCTCGTGGCCTAGATCCGCACAACCATGGATGAGATGGAGCCGTTCGCCTCCTGTGCACGCTATGTTTTCTGCCAAGACTAGTAAGGCCGCCTTGCACTACCGTCGCCCGAAGACCTGTGTACCACGAGCGCCAAGTTCGACTACCGCACGGTTATGCCAAGTTCCTCTACGAAACATGGACGTCTCCAATGGTGTACCACTACCGACGCCGTGTTCGACTACTTTCCCACGACGACCCGTGAACGTCTACTTCCACTACCGCCGCATGTACCACTACTTCCACTACCGTCGCCCCGAAGACATTAGATTCGTCAAGTACCTCTCCGAGACGAACGTGTACAACTACTTCCGCTACGACTGCTACGAGAACGTCAACTTCCTCTACATTGCACCAAACTCGTTCTGCCCGAAAACGCATGCTTCGAAGGTATAACACGAGACGACCACGATGAGATGCCCTTGCATGTATGAAATGTACCACTTGTTTGCACCATTCCCATTTGCTTCATGCACGTTCCTCCTCATTTGCCATGCCGTTGTCCCGTGGGAACCCGGTAACCAGGATCACCCCACCATCTTTTGCATCCGTACACTTGCTCTTTTGCACCGGTATCTCAATGAGTTGTCGGATCATCGTAATGTTGCCGTGGCACCATTTCCGTTGTAGTTGTTGTGGCACCCCTTTCGTTCCGCCATGGTGACAAATGCTTCATAACATGCTCATGTCAACGTTTTCATAAAAATGCATAAAACTTGCATATGTCATCCGCATCATGATAACAACAATTAAAATGTTTAAAACTGTTGCTTGTGTTAGATTGCTAAATAACATATGGGGATTTCCGGAATTGTTGTTTGTTGTTTCCAGCCTCATTTAAATTGCGTAAATAGTTAGTTTACTTATGTTTCAACTCTTGCCATGTTTATAACAACGTGTAATATTGTTGTGTTCCTACAACTCTTGCCATGTTTATAACAACTCTTGCCATGTTTCAACTCTTGCCATGTTTATAACAACATGTAATAGTTAGTTTACTTATGTTTCAACTCTTTCCATGTGGTGTTTCGTTAATATGCAACTCGTTGCATATTGAGCTCCACTTAACTTGTAGTGTTGTTTGTGCATATTGCCATGACATGCTTCATTAAACCGGACATGCATCATACTTGATTGTGCATCATGCCATGTTTATGCTTGTGTGTTTACCATGTTGCTTGCTTCTTTCCGGTTTGCTTCTCTCGTTAGCTTCGGTTTCGTTCCGGAGTTGTGAGGATTCGTTCGACTATGTCCGTTTGTCTTCTTCATGGACTCGTTCTTCTTCCTTGCGGGATTTCAGGCAAGATGCCCATTACCCTCGATATCACTTCTATCTTTGCTTGCTAGTTGCTTTGTTCTATCGGTATGCTGTGCTACCTATTACTTTTTTACCATGCCTCCCATATTGCCATGTCAGCCTCTAACCTTTTCACCCTTCCTAGCAAATCGTTGTTTGGCGATGTTACCGCTTTGCTCAGCCCCTCTTATAGTGTTGTTAGTTGCAGGTGAAGTCGAAGATTGCTCCATGATGGACAGGATTATGTTGGGATATCACAATATCTCTTATTTAATCAATGCATCTATATACTTGGTAAAGGGTGGAAGGCTCGGCCTTATGCCTGGTGTTTTATTCCACTCTTGCCGCCCTAGTTTCCGTCATACCGGTGTTATGTTCCTTGATTTTGCGTTCCTTACGTGGTTGGGTGATTTATGGGACCCCCTTGACAGTTCGCTTTGAATAAAACTCCTCCAGCAAGGCCCAACCTTGGTTTTAACATTTGCCACCTAAGCCTTTTTCCCTTGGGTTCTGCAGACTCAAGGGTCATCTTTATTTAACCCCCCCGGGCCAGTGCTCCTTCGAGTGTTGGTCTGAACCAGGCAGACTGCGGGGCCACCACAGGGCAACTCGAGGGCTGGTTTTACTCGTAGGCTGACCTATCCGTTGTTCCTTGAGAACGAGATATGTGCAGCTCCTATCGGGATTTGTCGGCACATCGGGCGCCTTTGCTGGTCTTGTTTTACCATTGTCGAAATGTCTTGTAAACCGGGATTCCGAGACTGATCGGGTCTTCCTGGGAGAAGGAATATCCTTCATTGACCATGAGAGCTTGTAATGGGCTAAGTTGGGACACCCCTGCAGGGTATAAACTTTCGAGAGCCGTGCCCGTGGTTATGTGGCAGATGGGAATTTGTTAATATCCGGTTGTAGAGAACTTGACACTTGACTTAATTAAAATGCATCAACTGCGTGTGTAGCCGTGATGGTCTCTTTTTGGCGGAGTCCGGGAAGTGAACACGGTCTTTGTGTTATGATTGTGCGTAAGTAGTTTCAGGATCACTTCTTGATCACTTCTAGCTTCTACACCATTCCGTTGCTTCTCTTCTCGCTCTTATTTGCATATGTTCGCCACCATATTTGCTAGTGCTTGCTGCAACTCTACCTCAATACCACTTCCTACCCATAAGCTTAAATAGTGTTGATCTTGCGGGTTTTGAGATTGCTGAGTCCTCGTGACTCACCAGATACTATCACAACAGTTACAGGTGCCGATGATACCAGTGCAGGTGATGCAACCGAGCTTAGATGGGAGCTCAACGAAGATCTTGGTCATTGCTATGTTCTGTTTCTTGATGATCAGTAGTGGAGCCCAGTTGGGACGATCGGGGATCTAGTAGTTGGGTTATGTTCTTTTCTTTTGGCTTCGTCCCTAGTCGGACTATGTGTGTGCTCTGAATGATGTATGAATTATATGGTCATTGTGTGAAGTGGCGATTGTAAGCCAACTCTTTATCCCATTCTTGTTCATTACATGGGATTGTGCGAAGATGACCCTTCTAGCGACAAAACCACCATGCGGTTATGCCTCTAAGTCGTGCCTCGACACGTGGGAGATATAGCCGCATCGTGGGTGTTACAAGTTGGCTACTGATATGCTAAAGACAGCTATTGTCTTCTATAAAAAGCTTTTTGCTTTTGAAACTAAACCTGATATTCATCTTGAAGCTGATTTTTGGGAAGAAGGTGAGAAAGTTCCTGAGCTTGACAAAATTAACTTAGAAAAACCTTTTTCTGAGGAGGAAATTAAGGAAGCAATAAGAGTTCTTATGCCTGTGGGGCTCCTAGCCCTGATGGACTTTCCTTTTTATTTTACCAAATTTTTTGGGACATTATCAAGGATGACTTCACGTGGATGGTCAGGGATTTTGAAGCTGGCTCTCTAGATATTTCTAGATTCAATTTTGCCTTGATTACTCTTATTCCAAAAACTCCTTTTGCTAGAGAAATGAAAGATTTTAGGCCTATTAGCCTAAGTAATTGTGCTATTAAGATTTTCTCTAAGGCCATGACTACTAGAGTTGCTCCTCTCTGTGATAAGCTTATTTCATCTAACCAGACTGCCTTCATTAAAAGGAGGTTCATTTTGGAAAGTGTTGTGATGGCTCATGAAGTGATTCATGAGGTTCAAAGGTCTGGGAGTAGTGGGATTATTCTTAAGTTAGATTATGAGAAAGCCAATGATAGGGTTAACTGGGATTTTATTAAGGAGATGCTCCTTTCTAGGGGTTTTGGGACTAAATGGGTTAATTGGGTCTTTAGTACCCTGTATCAAGGGACCTTTCAGGTCAGGATCAATGAGACTAATGGGCCACATTTTGTGGCTGGGAAAGGGCTAAAACAAGGGGATCCACATTCTCCTTTACTCTTCAACTTGGTTGCAGATGTATTTACTAAAATGTTATCCAAAGCTTCTAGAGTTGACCTTATTGGTGGCCTTCTGCCCCAGGTGATCCCTGGGGGTGTCATCAGCTTGCAATATGCTGATGACACTATCCTATTTCTGCAAGATTCCATGGCTTATGCCAAGAACCTGAAATGGATCCTGACTTGTTTTGAAAGTCTCTCTGGTATGAAAATTAACTTTAATAAAAGTGACCTTCATACCATCAATGTTCCTTTGGAAATGTCCAACAATTTTGCCCAAATTTTCTGTTGTCAATTTGGAGATTTTCCATTTAAGTATCTTGGGGTTCCTCTGCATTATAAAAAACTCAGGAGAGAGGACATCCAACATATTATTGATAGGATTATCTAGAATATTGCTGGCTGGCTGGGTAAACACCTTTCCTATAGAGGCAAATTAATTTTGCTAACTACTTGTATAGCTAGCATTCCTGCTTATCTGATGTGTGTTATGAAATTTCCTAAGTGGGCCATTGATGCCATTACCTCACAGATGTCTCACTTATTTTGGGGCAATGTGGGTGACAATCATAAATACCATTTGGCAAGTTGCGTTTTGATTTCTCCGAAAAAAGAGTTTGGGGGTCTAGGGGTCCCTAATCTTAGAGAATATACACTATTAGGGAAAAGCCTAGCAGCAGCGCGGGTTTTAGGCCTATCAGTAGCGCGGGACGGTGCGCTACTGATAAGGCGCTATAGCTAACGTATAGCAGTAGCGGGCCCCAGCCCACGCTACTGCTAAATCGGTTTAGTAGTAGCGGCTGAAGGAAATATGCCCTAGAGGCAATAATAAAGTTATTATTTATTTCCTTATTATCATGATAAAAGTTTATTATTCATGCTAGAATTGTATTAACCGGAAACATAATACATGTGTGAATACATAGACAAACAAAGTGTCACTAGTATGCCTCTACTTGACTAGCTCGTTAATCAAAGATGGTTATGTTTCCTGACCATGAACAATGAGTTGTCATTTGATTAACGAGGTCACATCATTAGTTGAATGATCTGATTGACATGACCCATTCCATTAGCTTAGCACCCGATCGGTTAGTATGTTGCTATTGCTTTCTTCATGACTTATACATGTTCCTATGACTATGAGATTATGCAACTCCCGTTTACCGGAGGAACACTTTGGGTGCTACCAAACGTCACAACGTAACTGGGTGATTATAAAGGAGCATTACAGGTGTCTCCTAAGGTAGATGTTGGGTTGGCGTATTTCGAGATTAGGATTTGTCACTCCGATTGTCGGAGAGGTATCTCTGGGCCCTCTCGGTAATACACATCACATAAGCCTTGCAAGCATTACAACTAATATGTTAGTTGTGAGATGATGTATTACGGAACGAGTAAAGAGACTTGCCGGTAACGAGATTGAACTAGGTATTGGATACCGACGATCGAATCTCGGGCAAGTAACATACCGATGACAAAGGGAACAACATATGTTGTTATGCGGTCTGACCGATAAAGATCTTCGTAGAATATGTAGGAGCCAATATGGGCATCCAGGTCCCGCTATTGGTTATTGACCGGAGATGTGTCTCGGTCATGTCTACATTGTTCTCGAACCCGTAGGGTCCGCACGCTTAAGGTTACGATGACAGTTACATTATGAGTTTATGCATTTTGATGTACCGAAGATTGTTCGGAGTCCTAGATGTGTTCACGGACATGACGAGGAGTCTCAAAATGGTCGAGACGTAAAGATTGATATATTGGAAGCCTATGTTTGGACATCGGAAGTGTTCCGGGTGAAATCGGGATTTTACCGGGTTACCGGGAGGTTACCGGAACCCCCCGGGAGCCATATGGGCCTTCATGGGCCTTAGTGGAAAGGAGAAAGGGGCAGCCCTAGGTGGCTGCGCCACTTCCCCCTCCCCTAGTCCTATTAGGACTAGGAGAAGGTGGCCGGCCCCCCTCTCCCTCTTTCCCCCCCTTGGGAATCCTAGTTGGAATAGGATTGGGGGGGAGTCCTACTCCCGGAAGGAGTAGGACTCCTCCTGCGCCCTCTCCCTTGGCCGGCGCCCCCCTCCCCCCTTGGCTCCTTTATATACTGAGGTAGAGGCACCCTAGAACACACAAGTTGATCCACGTGATCTATTCCTTAGCCGTGTGCGGTGCCCCCTGCCACCATATACCTCGATAATACTGTAGCGGAGTTTAGGCGAAGCCCTGCTGCTGTAGTTCATCAAGATCGTCACCACGCCGTCGTGCTGATGAAACTCTGCCCCGACACTTTGCTGGATCGGAGTCCGGGGATCGTCATCGAGCTGAACGTGTGCTCGAACTCGGAGGTGCCGTAGTTTCGGTGCTTGATCGGTTGGATCGTGAAGACGTACGACTACTTCCTCTACGTCGTGTCATCGCTTCCGCAATCGGTCTGCATTGGGTACGTAGACAACACTCTCCCCCTCGTTGCTATGCATCACATGATCTTGTGTGTGCGTAGGAAATTTTTTGAAATTACTACGAAACCCAACAGCGGCTTCCCAAAGGAGCGCTACTGGTAATTAGTAGTAGCGTTTCTCCCCGCCCGCGCTGCTACTATTATTTCGTATTTTATTTCTTTTTTATTTCATGTTGTATTCATACACCTTTACACAAGTTTTCATACAATAGGAATTTAGAGATTGTTTTTACATCATAATGTGTTATTACATCACGGGGTGAAAGAACCGTGGACTAGTTTCAAGTGGATGTCCATCCACTTGAAACTAATCCGCGGTTCTTTCACCCAATGATATAATAAATATCATCATCATATCATTAACAACTTATCATCATAATACATCATTGCCATATAACACCTCCTCAAGATCATCGTTTTCATCAATGAGACATCACATAGCAAATTGGTCACTAGTCGTAATCACAACTCTAACACATTGTACCACATAATAAACATATTGTACCTCATAGGACCTACTACATTCTCTTAGAACCTACTATATTCTCTAAGGTAAAATAACAAAAAACAAGATAGCTCCTGTCTCCAATTCTTGTCTTTCACTTAATGTTACTTCCAAGAACCTCCTTGCGAATGTCCAAACATTTTTTCCATTCCTTGATTAGCATGTGTTCACCAGTTTTAGAAATCCAATATGCACAGGTGAGCTCCCTAGATTGACCTGGTTGTATGTTCAGAATAGCAAGGCGACCATTCTGATACATCAAATGAGGCACACAATCCATCGGGATTTTCTGTTAAAAACATAGTAATAACTTCATAGTTAGCAATGATGTACTAGTTTTAGAAGTATGCAAAAGATGCACGGATGTCGTAATAGTAAAAAATCTTACCAGGGTATTTCCATAGAAGTTACCGTGGTTCAACACGTGCACTAGTGGCACGTATTCACCATAATTTGGAGGAGTTCGATAATAGGTATTGTAATTCTGAAGATAAGTACAGTAAGCGATCAGATGACTTTTCTCCTTATAAGTTAATTCAGAGCCATCAGTGTAGTGGGTTTTGTCTACCATCTTCCGCACATTGTTTGAACATTCAAAATAAGCTATCAATGGAAATAATCTGTCAACTATTTTGAAATAAATAATATAAATTAGTTAATAACTATGTTTGAGAAACTCACATTGCGGTAGAATCGGAAGCGTATCAACAAGGACCCAAATGTCCATATTGTCTTGCTCAATGTCAGGATCACCAAGGTCCATGGTGACAATCATACCCTCATAAAAACCATACATTTTGCAAAGTGCTTCCCAATTTTGGTAACCAAAATGTGTTACGCTCTGAGAATTGTACAGATTTACTTCAAAATCCATATCATGATGGGTCCTTAGGTGTATTTTCTTTGTTTCAAAATTTTCATGGTCTTCAAAACCCATCCTCTCCAAGACATAGCGTCTTGCATGGCATGGGATAAGCTAGTCGAATTGTAAAATATGAAAATTAGATGTTGAAATAGTTGAAGTCATGCTTAATTATGAAAAAAACACTTGTCGTTGTTGTGTACCATTTCAACATCGAAGGTCTCCTCGAGATTAATGCTGAAGCACCAATCTTCGTCCAGCTCAACGAACCTTTCGCACATACCTCGATCATCGTGGCACCAGCTGCACTCCCCCGGGAGACTGTCGTCGTCCGAGTACGACATTTCCTACGTTCATAATTCAAAGATTAAACTTGTACAATTAAATATATGTACTACAAAACCTAAATTAGATCATTATTTTTCGAGAAAATCAAGGCCACTCGATATTTTCTACATATTCTAGCACAAGTCATGCCAGAATTCACGGAAAAATCCGGCATGACCTTTGCTAAAAAGGAGATATTGAGCGCCTGAAATTTGCCGGAACGGAAATTAATCAACAATCCGGCAAAACACAGGCCACTCGGAGGTGTAACCTGAACATGACCGGCCACTTGGGCAACCAGATATCCTATTTGAGCAACACAAGACATACATGGAGATTTGGCTGGTCTCACCTCGAGGTCGGAGGGGGTCGGTGACGGGGACGACGGCGGGGATGATGGAGGGGCTCCTTGATTTCTGCAAAAGCAAAAACCCTATAAGTTATCACTAATACATCCCGAATAATTTCTTAAACTATAAAAATAACAACAAATATGACATGTTCAACTAGTTCTATTAATTCAACTAGTTCTTACTAAATATAAACTTACTATAAATAGAAAAAAACTAGTTCTATTAAACACTTACTATAAATAAACTAGTTCTATTAAGCACTTACTAAATAAACTAGTTCTATTAAGCACTTAATATAAATAAACTAGTTAAATTAATCACTTACTAAATAAACTATTTCTATTAAAAACTTGCTAAAAATTCTACTACCCTAGTTCTACCGTAAATTTTCTTACTTCTATTTTATTCAAAACACCTAAAATAGTCAAAAAAATTATTCTATTAAAAAACCTACATTCTAAAATGTCTACATTCTAAAATCTAAATTTAAATTACCTACAATTTGCAAGAACAGAAACAAGGGAGGGAGGAGAGAGCAGGGTGAGGGGGCGTCCGGAGGAGGGGCGAGGGGCCGGCCGGAGGAGGAGGGGGAGGGAGGGGCGGTGGGAGGAGGTGTTGGGGAACGTAGCAGAAATTCAAAATTTTCTACGCATCACCAAGATCAATCTATGGAGTAATCTAGCAACGAGGGAAATGAGAGTGCATCTACATACCCTTGTAGATCGCTAAGCGGGAGCGTTCAAGTGAACGTGGTTGATGGAGTCGTACTCGTCGTGGTCCAAATCACCGATGATCCTAGTGCCGAACGGACGGCACCTCCACGTTCAACACACATGCAGCCCGGTGACGTCTCCCATGCCTAGATCCAGCAAGGAGAGAGGGAGAGGTTGGGGAAGACTCCGTCCAGCAGCAGCACGACGGCGTGGTGGTGGTGGAGGAGCATGGCAATCCTGCAGGGCTTCGCCAAGCACTGCGGGAGACGAGGAGGGAGAGAGGTAGGGCTGCGCCAAGAGGGAGAGAAACTCATGTGTTGGGCAGCCCCTAGACCTCAACTATATATAGGGGAAGGGGAGGGGCTGCGCCGCCTCTAGGGTTTCCACCCCAAGGGGTGCGGCAGCCCCAGATCCCATCTAGCTAGGGTGCGGCCAACGGGGAGGGAGAGGGGGAAACTTGCCCCCCAAGCAAGGTGGAGGAGCCCCTTCCCCAAACCCTAGGTGCCTTGGGCCCTTGTGGGGGGGGCGCACCAGGCCACCTGGGGCTGGTCCCCTCCCACACTTGGCCCATGCAGCCCTCTGGGGCCGGTGG
Organism: Triticum urartu; assembly: GCF_003073215.2. NCBI lineage: Eukaryota > Viridiplantae > Streptophyta > Magnoliopsida > Poales > Poaceae > Triticum > Triticum urartu. Next base: position 745,092,752 of record NC_053023.1, read on the forward strand.
CCCCACTTGGTGGACCCCCGGGACCCTCCTGGTGGTCCCGGTACATTACCGATAACACCCGAAACTTTTCCGGTGACCAAAACAGGACTTCCCATATATAAATCTTTACCTCCGGACCATTCCGGAACTCCTCGTGATGTCCGAGATATCATCCGGGACTCCGAACAACATTCGGTAACCACGTATATCTATTCCCTATAACCCTAGCGTCATCGAACCTTAAGTGTGTAGACCCTACGGGTTCGGGAGACACGTAGACATGACCGAGACATCTCTCCGGCCAATGACCAACAGCGGGATCTGGATACCCATGTTGGCTCCCACATGTTCCACGATGATCTCATCGGATGAACCACGATGTCGAGGATTAAATCAATCCCGTATTCAATTCCCTTTGTCTAGCAGTATTGTACTTGCCCGAGATTCGATCGTCGGTATCCCGATACCTTGTTCAATCTCGTTACCGGCAAGTCTCTTTACTCGTTCCGTAACACATCATCCCGTGATCAACCCCTTGGTCACATTGTGCACATTATGATGATGTCCTACCGAGTGGGCCCAGAGATACCTCTCCGTCCCATGGAGTGACAAATCCCAGTCTCGATTCGTGCCAACCCAACAGACACTTTCGGAGATACCCGTAGTGCACCTTTATAGCCACCTAGTTACGTTGTGACATTTGGTACACCCAAAGCATTCCTACGGTATCCGGGAGTTGCACAATCTCATGGTCTAAGGAAATGATACTTGACATTAGAAAAGCTTTAGCATACGAACTACACGATCTTTGTGCTAGGCTTAGGATTGGGTCTTGTCCATCACATCACTCTCCTAATGATGTGATCCCGTTATCAACGACATCCAATGTCCATGGTCAGGAAACTGTAACCATCTATTGATCAACGAGCTAGTCAACTAGAGGCTTACTGGGGACATGGTGTTTTCTATGTATCCACACATGTATCTGAGTTTCCTATCAATACAGTTATAGCATGGATAATAAACGATTATCATGAACAAGGAAATATAATAATAACTAATTTGTTATTGCCTCTAGGGCATATTTCCAATAGTCTCCCACTTGCACTAGAGTCAATAATCTAGTTCACATCGCCATGTGATTAACACTCATAGGTCACATCGCCATGTGACCAACATCCAAAGAGTTTACTAGTGTCACTAAACTAGTTCACATCATCATGTGATTAAGACTCAATGAGTTCTGGGGTTTGATCATATTTTGCTTGTGAGAGAGGTTTTAGTCAACGGGTCTGCAACATTCAGATCCGTATGTACTTCGCAAATCTCTAGGTCATATTGTAAATGCTGCTTCCAAGCTCCACTTGGAGCTATTACAAATGGTTGCTCCACTATACGTATCTGGTTTCTCTACTCAGAGCTATCCGGATAGGTGTTAAGCTTGCATCGACGCAACTCTTTACGTCGAACTCTTTATCACCTCCATAACCGAGAAACATATCCTTATTTCTCTAAGGATAATTTTGACCGCTATCTGGTGATCCACTCCTTGATCACCTTTGTACCCTGTTGCCAGACATGTGGCAAGGCACACATCAGGTGCGGTACTCAGCATAGCATATGTAGAGCCTACGTCTAAAGCATAGGGGACGGCCTTCATCCTTTCTCTCTCTTATACCGTGGTCGAGCTTTAAGTCTTAACTTCATACCTTACAACTCAGGCAAGAACTTCTTCTTTGACTGATCCATCTTGAACACCTTCAAGATCATGTGAAGGTATGTGCTCATTTGAAAGTACCATTAAGCGTTTTTTTGATCTATCCTCATAGATCCTGATGCTCAATGTTCAAGCAGCTTAATCCAGGTTTTCCCTTGAAAAACACTTTTTAAATAACCCTATATGCTTTCCAGAAATTCTACAACATTTCTGATCAACAATATGTTAACAACATATACTCATCAGAAATTCTATAGTGCTCCCACTCACTTCTTTGGAAATACAAGTTTCTCATAAACTTTGTACAAACCCAAAATCTTTGATCATTCCATCAAAGCGCATATTCTGACTCCGAGATGCTTGCTCTAGTCCATGGAAGGATCACTGGAGCTAGCATACCTTTTAGCATCCTTAGGATCGACAAAACCTTTCTGATTGTATCACATACAACCTTTCCTTATGAAAACTGGTAAGGAAACTCGTTTTGACATCCATCTGCCAGATTTCATAAATGCAGCTAATGCTAACATGATTCCGACGGACTTAAGCTTCGCTAGGGATGAGAAAATCTCATCGTAGCCAACTCCTTGAACTTGTGAAAAACTCTTTGCCACAAGTCGAGCTTCATAGACGGTGACATTACCGTCCACGTCCGTCTTCTTCTTAAAGATCCATTTATCTCAACGGCTTGCCGATCATCGGGCAAGTCCACCAAAGTCTATGCTTTGTTCTGATACATGGATCCTATCTCGATTTCATGGCTTCTAACCATTTGTCGGAATATGGGCCCACCATCGCTTCTCCATAGCTCGCAGGTTCATTGTTGTCTAGCAACTTGACCTTCAAGACAGGATTACTGTACCACTCTGAAGTAGTATGCATCCTTGTCACCCTACGAGGTACGGTAGTGACTTGATCCGAAACTTCATGATCCCTATCATAAGCTTCTACTTCAATTGGTGTAGGCGCCATAGGAACAACTTCCTGTGCCCTGCTACACACTAGTTGAAGTGACGGTTCAATAACCTCATCAAGTCTCCACCATTCTCCCACTCAATTTTCCGAGACAAACTTTTCCTCGAGAAAGGACCCGATTCAAGAAACAATCCCTATTGCTTTCGGATCTGAATTAGGAGGTATACCCAACTGTTTTGGGTGTATTATGAAGATGTATTTTATCCGCTTTGGGTTCGAGCTTATCAACCTGAAACTTTTTCACATAAGCGTCACAGACCCAAACTTTTAAGAAACGACAACTTAGGTTTCTCCAAACCATGGTTCAAATGGTGTCGTCTCAACGGAATTACGTGGTGCCCTATTAAAGTGAGTGTGGTTGTCTCTAATGCCTAACCCATGAACGATAGTGGTAATTCGATAAGAGACATCATGGTACGCACCATATCCAATAGGGTGCAACTATGATGTTCGGACACACCATCACACTATGGTGTTCCAGGCGGTATTAATTGTGAAACAATTTCCACAACGTCTCAATATTGCGTGCCAAAGCTCGTAACTCACATATTCATCTCTATGATCATATCATAGACATTTTATCCTCTTGTGATGAAGATCTTAAACTTCACTCTGAAATTACTTGAATCATTCAATAATTCAGACTTGTGTTTCGTCAAGTAAATATACTCAGTATCTACTCAAATCATCTGTGAAGTAAGAACATACCGATATCCACTGCGTGCCTCAGCACTCATTGGACTGCACACATCAAAATGTATTACTTCCAACAAGTTGGTTTCTTGTTCCATTTTACTGAAAAAACGAGGCTTTCAGTCATCTTGCCCATGTGGTATGATTTGCATGTCTCAAGTGATTTAAAATCAAGTGAGTCCAAACGGTCCATTTGCATGGAGTTTCTTCATGCATATACACCAATAGACATGGTTCGCATGTCTCAAACTTTTCCAAAAACGAGTGAGTCCAAAGATCCATCAACATGGAGCTTCTTCATGCGTTTTATACCAATACGACTTACATGGCAGTGCCACAAGTAGGTGGTACTATCATTACTATCTTATATCTTTTGGCATGAACATGTGTATCACTACGATCGAGATTCAATAAACCATTCATTTTGGGTGCAAGACCATTGAAGGTGTTATTCAAATAAATAGAGTAACCATTATTCTCCTTAAATGAATAACCGTATTGCGATAGACATAATCCAATCATGTCTATGCTCAACGCAAACACCAAATAACAATTATTTAGGTTTAACACTAATCTCGATGGTAGAGGGATCTTGCGATGCTTGATCACATCAAGCTTGGAAAAAACTTCCAACACATATCGCCAGCTCACCTTTAGCTAGTCTCCGTTTACTCCGCAGCCTTTTATTTCGAGCTACTAACAATTAGCAACCGAACCGGTATCTAATACCCTGGTGCTACTAGGAGTACTAGTAAAGTACACATTAACATAAAATATATCCAATATACTTCTATCGACCTTGTCAGCCTTCTCATCTACCAAGTATCTAGGGTGATTCTGCTCCAGTGTCTGTTCCCCTTATTACAGAAGCACTTAGTCTCGGGTTTGGGTTCAACCTTGGGTTTCTTCACTAGAGCAGCAGCTGATTTGCCGTTTCATGAAGTATCCCTTCTTGCCCTTGCCTTCTTGAAACTAGTGGTTTGACCAACCATCAACAATTGATGCTCCTTCTTGATTTCTACTTTCGCGGTGTCAAACATCACGAACATCTCAAGGATCATCATATCTATCCCTGATATGTTATAGTTCATCACGAAGCTCTAGCAGCTTGGTGGCAATGACTTTGGAGAAACATCACTATCTCATCTGGAAGATCAACTCCCACTCGATTAAAGTGATTGTTGTACTCAGACAATTTGAGCACAAGCTCAACGATTGAGTTTTTCTCCCTTAGTTTGCAGGTTAAGAAAATCGTCGGAGGTCTCATACCTCTTGACGTGGGCACGAGCCTGAAATCCCAATTTCAGCCCTCGTAACATCTCATATGTTCTGCGACGTTTCGAAAACGTCTTTGGTGCCTCTACTCTAAACCATTTAACTGAACTATCATGTAGTTATCAAAACGTGTATGTCAGATGTTCGCAACATCCACAGACTACATTCGAGGTCCAGCACACCGAGCGGTGCATTAAGGACATAAGCCTTCTACGAAGCAACAAGGACAATCCTTAGTTCATGGACCCAGTCCGCATAATTGCTACTATCAACTTTCAACTAAATTTTCTCTAGGAACATATCTAAAACAGTAGAACTAAAGCACGAGCTACGACATAATTTGCAAGAATCTTTTGACTATGTTCAGGATAATTAAGTTCATCTTATGAACTCCCACTCAGATAGACATCCCTCTAGTCATCTAAGTGATTACATGATCCTAGTCAGCTAGGCCGTGTCCGATCATCACGTGAGACGGACTAGTCATCATCGGTGAACATCTTCATGTTGATCGTATCTACTATATGACTCATGCTCGACCTTTCGGTCTCTTGTGTTCCGAGGCCATGTCTGTACATGCCAGGCTCGTCAAGTCAACCTAAGTGTTTCGCGTGTGTAAATCTGGCTTACACCCGTTGTATGCGAACGTTAGAATCTATCACACCCGATCATCACGTGGTGCTTCGAAACGACGACCTTTCGCAACGGTGCACAGTTAGGGGGAACACTTTCTTGAAATTTTAATGAGGGATCATCTTATTTACTACCGTCGTTCTAAGCAAATAACATGCATAAACATGATAAACATCACATGCAATCAAAAAGTGACATGATATGGCCAATATCATTTTGCTCCTTTTGATCTCCATCTTCAGGGCTCCATGATCATCATCGTCACCGGCATGACCCATGATCTCCATCATCATGATCTCCATCATCGCGTCTTCATGAAGTTGTCTCGCCAACTATTACTTCTACTACTATGGCTAACGTATTTAGCAATAAAGTAAAGTAATTTACATGGCGTTCTTCAATGACACGCAGGTCATATAAAAATAAAGACAACTCCTATGGCTCCTGCCGGTTGTCATACTCATCGACATGCAAGTCGTGATTCCTATTACAAGTACATGATCAATCTCATACATCACATATATCATTCATCACATTCTTTTGGCCATATCACATCACATAGCATACCCTGCAAAAACAAGTTAGACATCCTCTAATTGTTGTTTGCATGTTTTACGTGGCTGCTATGGGTTTCTAGCAAGAACGTTTCTTACCTACGCAAAAACCACAATGTGATATGTCAATTGCTATTTACCCTTCATAAGGACCCTTTTCATCAAATCCGATCAGACTAAAGTGGGAGAGACTGGCACCCGCTAGCCACCTTATGCAACAAGTGCATGTCAGTCGGTGGAACCTGTCTCACGTAAGTGTACGTGTAAGGTCGGTCCGGGCCACTTCATCCCACAATGCCGCCAAATCAAGATTGGACTAGTAACGGTAAGCATATTGAACAAAATCAACGCCCACAACTACTTTCAATTCTACTCGTGCATAGTAACTACGCATAGACCTAGCTCATGATGCCACTGTTGGGGAACGTAGCAGAAATTCAAAATTTTCTACGCATCACCAAGATCAATCTATGGAGTAATCTAGCAACGAGGGAAAGGAGAGTGCATCTACATACCCTTGTAGATCGCTAAGAGGAAGCGTTCAAGTGAACGGGGTTGATGGAGTCGTACTCGTCGTGATCCAAATCGCCGATGATCCTAGTGCCGAACGGACGGCACCTCCGCGTTCAACACACATGCAGCCCGGTGACGTCTCCCATGCCTTGATCCAGCAAGGAGAGAGGGAGAGGTTGGGGAAGACTCTGTCCAGCAGCAGCACGACGGTGTGGTGGTGGTGGAGGAGCGTGGCAATCCTGCGGGGCTTCGCCAAGCACTGCGGGAGACGAGGAGGGAGAGAGGTAGGGCTGCGCCAAGAGGGAGAGAAACTCATGTGTTGGGCAGCCCCTAGACCTCAACTATATATAGGGGAAGGGGAGGGGCTGCGCCCCCTCTAGGGTTCCCACCCCAAGGGGTGCGGCAGGCCCAGATCCCATCTAGGGTGCGGCCAAGGGGGGGAGAGGGGGAAACATGCCCCCAAGCAAGGTGTAGGAGCCCCTTCCCCAAACCCTAGGCGCCTTGGGCCCTTGTGGGGGGGCGCACCAGCCCACCTGGGGCTGGTCCCCTCCCACACTTGGCCCATGCAGCCCTCTGGGGCCGGTGGCCCCACTTGGTGGACCCCCGGGACCCTCCCGGTGGTCCCGGTACATTACCGCTAACACCCAAAACTTTTTCGGTGACCAAAACAGGACTTCCCATATATAAATCTTTACCTACGGACCATTCCGGAACTCCTCGTGACGTCCGGCATCTCATCTGGGACTCCGAAAAACATTCGGTAAACACGTATATCTATTCCCTATAACCCTAGCGTCATCAAACCTTAAGTGTGTAGACCCTACGGGTTCGGGAGACACGTAGACATGACCGAGACATCTCTCCGGCCAATAACCAACAGCGGGATCTGGATACCCATGTTGGCTCCCACATGTTCCACGATGATCTCATCGGATGAACCACGATGTCGAGGATTCAATCAATCCTGTTGTCGGTGTCAAAACCAGCGGATCTCGGGTAGGGGGTCCCGAACTGTGCGTCTAGGCGGATGCTAACAGGAGACAAGGGACACGATGTTTTTACCCAGGTTCGGGCCCTCTCGGTGGAGGTAAAACCCTACTCCTCCTTGATTGATATTGATGATATGGGTAGTACAAGAGTAGATCTACCATGAGATCAAGGAGGCTAAAACCTAGAAGCTAGCCTATGGTATGATTGTTGTTCGTCCTACGGACTAAAACCCTCCGGTTTATATAGACATCGGAGAGGGCTAGGGTTACATAGAGTCGGTTACAATGGTAGGAGATCTACATATCCGTATCGCCAAGCTTGCCTTCCACCCCAAGGAAAGTCCCATCCGGACACGGGACGAAGTCTTCAATCTTGTATCTTCATAGTCTAGGAGTCCGGCCAAAGATGATAGTTCGGCTATCCGGACACCCCCTAGTCCAGGACTCCCTCAGTAGCCCCTGAACCAGGCTTTAATGACGACGAGTCCGGCGCGCATATTGTCTTCGGCATTGCAAGGCGGGTTCCTCCTCCGAATACTTCATAGAAGATTTTGAACACCAGGATAGTGTCCGGCTCTGCAAAATAAGTTCCACATACTACCGTAGAGAGAATAACATTTACACAAGTTCAATCTGCTGACGTATTCCGTGGCGTGACATCACACCATGGCTAGGCCTTTATTCGAATCGTTTTTACTATTCCACCTCAGCACGTTTAGCGAAGCGGTTTCCTTGGCACGTCTTGTCAAAGCAGAGATCGTGTCCCCTTATTCCGGGATTCTCATCAATACGGGCGTGGGTAACCCAACCGCGCCATTTATTATGGCGTTTGGGAGATAAGCGAGTTTTACCAGGCAGGTGGGGACACATAGTTTCGTCCGTCCATATATAAGGGGATAAGGATCCACCTTTTTACCCATGCCTTCTTCCTCCTTTGCTTATCCATTTCCGCGCACTCGAGCTCCAGCGCCCAAGTCCGCGCATCTCGCCTCAACCTTCCCCAGCCATGTCCGGAGTGGGAGGCAAGTGGATGGCCTCCTCCATCACGGAGGGGCACATCAAAAGGTTGAGGAAAGCCGAATACCTGCACAACAACATTGCGCACCGGCTTCCAGACGAGGGGCAGCTCGTCCCCACCCCCAGGCCCCATGAGAGGGTGGTGTTCCTTCCCCATTTCCTCCACGGACTAGGTTTTCCACTTCACCCATTTGTCCAGGGGATCATGTTCTACTACGGCCTGGATTTCCACGATCTGGCCCCGAATTTCATCCTCAACATCTCAACGTTTATCGTTGTGTGCGAGGCCTTCCTCCGCATCACACCCCACTTCGGCTTATGGCTGAAGACCTTCAATGTCAAGTCGAAGGTAGTGGGCGGCCAGCAGGCGGAGTGCGGAGGCGCCATGGTGGGCAAGATGCCCAACGTCACATGGCTCGAGGGCGCCTTCGTGGAAACCATGAAAGGGTGGCAATCGGGGTGGTTCTACATCACCGAGCCACGTGACCCTGAATGGGCAGCGGCCCCCGAATTCAGATCTGGCATCCCCACACGGCTCACCTCCTGGAAAGAGAATGGACTGACATGGGATGATTTGGAAGAGCTGACCGGACTCCAAACCTACGTCCAAAACCTTGTGAACAAGAAGATCAAGCTCGTCAACGTAGTCCAGGTCATGCTCATCCGCCGGATCCTCCCGTGCCAACAACAGGCTTTCAACTTGTGGGAGTTTGATCCGGCACAACACCAGACCTTGAGCAGGCTCTTCGACACTACGTACGAAGATGCCTGGAGGGTGTTGTTCAAGGGCACCGAGGCTCCCGCATCCGCTACCGAAGATCGCGGATTCAGCTCGCAGCGTCAAGCCGGCGAGGTAAGCTATTTTACCCTTTACGGGACACTTGTTTTTCATAGTTTCACTCTATGCGGGATCTAAACTCCCTTACCTTTGACAGGCATGGCAGAAGAAGTCCGGGCAGGTTAACTGTCTGGCTCCCCTACCAGAAGACCCAGCGGACGCCCGATTGACAGGGCTGCTGGTTCGGGCGCCTTACGTGGCGCCGGAGAAGAAGGCCAAGAAGAAGGCCACGGGAACCCTAAAGAGTTCCCGGCATAAGGTGTTATCGGACTCATCGTCCGATGACTCCGAGGCGGACTCCTCCTGTGAAGACAAGGAGGAGAAAAAGGAGGCTTCTCCCCCAGGGGGGGGGGGGGGGAGATTAGAAAAGGAAGGCCTCCCCAACTGGGGATGCTGGAGGGTCCAAGAACGGAAGGACCCTTCCTCCGGACTGTTCCACCAACGCCGATGACGGCGAAGAGGAGTGGCCCTTGAGGGCCAAGCCCCTGGCGAGATCGTAAGTGTCCGGACTCCAGAATAACTCATGATTTTTCTTTTGTCGCATAGTGTCTTCTAACGCCGAATACAACCATGTAGCCCGCCCAAGGACGAGCTCCCCACTTCGTCGAGCGGCTCCTTGGATTCGTCGGATGTGAATAGCACTTCACTTCCGACCGCCTCCTCCCCCCGTGACGCAGACGACGCCGCGGTGGAGTCCCAGAAGGGGCTCGACCAGGAGGAGGAGGAGGTCCCGGAGGTGCCGCAAGGCAACCTCCCGGACTTTGGGCACGAGGGGTGATGTCTACTACACAACCTTCTTCTTATAGACGTTGTTGGGCCTGCAAGTGCATAGGTTTGTAGGACAGTAGCAAATTTCCCTCAAGTGGATGACCTAAGGTTTATCAATCCGTAGGAGGAGTAGGATGAAGATGGTCTCTCTCAAGCAACCCTGCAACCAAATAACAAAAAGTCTCTTGTGTCCCCAACACACCCAATACAATGGTAAATTGTATAGGTGCACTAGTTCGGCGAAGAGATGGTGATACAAGTGCAAAATAGATAGTAGATATAGGTTTTTGTAATCTGAAAATATAAAAACAGCAAGGTAACAAGCGGTAAAAGTGAGCGTAAACGGTATTGCAATGATAGGAAACAAGGCCTAGGGTTCATACTTTCGCTAGTGTAAGTTCTCTCAACAATAATAACATAGATAGAACATATGAAAAGCCCTCAACATGCAACAAAGAGTCACTCCAAAGCCACTAATAGCGGAGAACAAACGTAGAGATTATGGTCGGGTACGAAACCACCACAAAGCTATTCTTTCGGATCGATCTATAAAAGAGTTCGTACTAGAATAACACCTTAAGATACAAATCAACCAAAACCCTAATGTCACCTAGATACTCCATTGTCACCTCAAGTATCCGTGGGCATGATTATACGATATGCATCACACAATCTCAGATTCATCCAATCAACATAAAAGTACTTCAAAGAGTGCCCCAAAGTTTCTACCAGAGAGTCAAGAACGTGTGCCAACCCCCATGCATAGGTTCCCAAGTGTCACGAAACCCGCAAGTTGATCACCAAAACATACATCAAGTGGCACATGATATCCCATTGTCACCACAGATAATCACGGCAAGACATACATCAAGTGTTCATAAAAGACTCAATCCGATAAGAAAACTTCAAAGGGGAAACTCAATTCATCACAAGAGAGTAGAGGGGGAGAAACATCATAAGATCCAACTACAATAGCAAAGCTCGGGATACATCAAGATCGTGCCATAGAGGAACACGAGAGAGAACACGAGAGAGAGAGAGAGAGAGAGATCAAACACATAGCTACTGGTACATACCCTCAGCCCCGAGGGTGAAGTACTCCCTCCTCGTCATGGATAGCGCCGGGATGATGAAGATGGCCTCCGGTGATGGGATCCACCTCCGGCAGGGTGCCGGAACGGGGTCCCGATTGGTTTTTGGTGGCTACACAGGCTTGCGGCGGCGGAACTCCCGATCTATTTTCTGTTTTGGAAGTTTTAGGGTACGTAGGTATATATGGGTGAAAGGAGAACGTTGGTGGAGCTACGGGGGCCCCACGAGGCAGGGGGGGCGCCCAGGGGGGAGGGCGTGCCCCCCACCCTCGTGAGCACCTCCCGTATCTTCTGACGTGGGGTCCAAGTCCATCAGGTGGGTTTCCTTCCAAAAATAACTTCTCCAGTTGATTTCGTTCCGTTTTGACTCCGTATGATATTCCTTTTCCTCGAAACACTGAAATAGGCATAAAACAGTAAATCTGGGCTGGGCCTCCGGTTAATAGGTTAGTCCCAAAAGTAATATAAAAGTGGATAATGAAGCCCAATATTGCCTAAAACAGTAGATAAAGTAGCATGGTGCAATCAAAAATTATAGATACGTTGGAGACGTATCAAGCATCCCCAAGCTTAATTCCTGCTCGTCCTCGAGTAGGTAAATGATAAAAAAGAATTTTTGATGCGGAGTGATACTTTGGCATAATTTTAATGTAAATCTTCTTACTTGTGATATGAATATTCAGATCCGAAAGATTCAAGACAAAATTTCATATTGACACAAAAATAATAATACTTCAAGCATACTCATCAAAGCAATTATGTCTTCTCAAAATAACATGGCAAAAGAAAGTTCATCCCTACAAAATCATATAGTTAGGCTATGCTTCATTTTCGTCACACAAAGATGTTCCCAACTTCTATACCCCCGATGACAAGCCAAGCAATTGTTTCATACTTAAATAATCTCAAACATTTTCAACCTTCACGCAATACATGAGCGTGAGCCATGGATATAGCACTATGGGTGGAATAGAATATGATGATGGGGATTGTGTGGAGAAGACAAAAAAGGAGAAAGTCTCACATTGACGAGGCTAATCAACGGGCTATGGAGATGCCCATCAATTGATGTCAACATGAGGAGTAGGGATTGCCATGCAACGGATGCACTAGAGCTATGAATGCTCAACAAAAGAAAACTAGTGGGTGTGCATCCAACTTGCTTGCTCACGAAGACCTAGGGCATTTGAGGAAGCCCATCGTAGGAATATACAAGCCAAGTTCTATAAAAATTCCCACTAGTATAAAAAGAAAACTTATGAGACTCACTACATGAAGAACAAGGTGCTACTTTGAAGCACAATATATGAGACTCACTACATGAAGAACAAGGTGCTACTTTGAAGCACAAGTGTGGAAAAAGAGATAGTAGCATTGCCCTTTTTTATTTTCTTTTTTTTGGGCCCTTTTTTTTATTTTGGCCTTTCTCTTTTTTTTGGCCTTTCCTTTTTTGGCATTTCTTTTTTTGGGCAATGCTCTAATAATGATGATCATCACACTTCTATTGATTACAACATAAGGATTACAACTCGAAACTTAGAACAAGATAAGACTCTATATGAATGCCTCCGACGGTGTACCGGGATGGTGCAATGAATCAAGAGTGACATGTATGAAAAATAATGCATGGTGACTTTGCCACAAATACGATGTCAACTACAAGATCATGCAATGGCAATATGACAAAAGTAATGTATGTCATGATGATGATGGTGGAAGTTGCATGGCAATATATCTCGGAATGGCTATGGAAATGCCATGATAGGTAGGTATGGTGGCTGTTTTGAGGAAGATATAAGGAGGTTTATGTGTGATAGAGCGTATCATATCACGGGCTTTGGATGCACCGGCGAAGTTTGCACCAACTCTAAAGGTGAGAAAGGGCAATGCACGGTACCGAAGAGGCTAGCAAAGGTGGAAAGGTGAGAGTCCGTATAATCCATGGACTCAACATTAGTCAAAAGAACTCATATACTTATTGCAAAAATTTAGAAGTCATCAAAAACAAAGTACTATGCGCATGCTCCTAGGGGGATAGATTGGTAGGAAAAGACCATCGCTCGTCCCCGACCGCCACTCATAAGGATGCACAAGCCAGGTACACTTCATGTTTCAAATTTGTTAGACAACTTTAACCATACGTGCATGCTACGGGACTTGCAAACTTCAACACGAGCATTTCTCAAATTCATAATCACCCAACTAGCATGACTTTGATATTATCACCTCCATATCTCAAAACAATTATCAAGCATCAAACTTTTCTTAGTATTCAACACACTCAAAAGAAAGTTTCACATATCTTGGATACCAAGTATATTAACATTAAGCAAATTACCATGCTATTAACGACTCTCAAAATAATCTAAGTGAAGCATGAGAGATCAATAGTTTCTTTAAAACAAATCCACCACCGTGCTCTAAAAGATATAAGTGAAGCACTAGAGCAAAAACTATCAAGCTCAAAAGATATAAGTGAAGCACATAGAGTATTCTAGCAAATTCCAATTTGTGTAAGGCTCTCTCTCATTAAAGAATTTCAGATCTTGATACTTATTCAAACAGCAAGCAAAGCTAAAGAAAAATACATTGCAAGGATAGCACAACTCATGTGAAGAAGCAAAAACTTAGGCTCAACCGATACTAACCGATAGTTGTTGAAGAAGAAAGGTGGGATGCCTACTGGGGCATCCCCAAGCTTAGATGCTTGAGACTTCTTGAAATATTATGTTGGGGTGCTTTTTGCATCCCCAAGCTTGAGATTTTGTGTCTCCTTAATTCCTCTCATATCATGGTTTCTCTTTTTATCAAAAGCTTCATTCACAACAAACTCAACAAGAACTCATGAGATAGGTTAGTATAAACCAATGCAAAACCTTATCATTTTCTACTGTAACAAATCACTTAAATTATTATTCAACATTGAATACTAAATGCCTCTGCATATTTAATACTCCTATCATCAAATAGAATCATTAAACAAGCAAACATATGCAAACAACGCAAACATAACAGCAATCTGTCAAAACAGTATAGTCTGTAAAGAATGCAAGAGTATCAATACTTCCCTGACTCTAAAAATAATGAACTAAAATTCCCACTGTAAAAATTTATCAGAGCTCAATATGCAAAAAGATTCAACGTTAGACCATGCACTGACTTATCTAGGCAATTTTTGCAACAGCGGTAAATTTTCTGTTTTCAAACAACAACATGCAAACTAGCAAAATAAGCATGGCAAAGGCTATCCTTGACTTTTTTATTGAAACTAAAAAGGAAAAACACAATTCTAACTAACAGCAAGCAAAAACTAACAAAATAAATTGACGCTCCAAGCAAAACACATATCATGTGGCGAATAAAAATATAGCTCCAAGTAAAGTTACCGATGAACGAAGACGAAAGAGGGGATGCCTTCCGGGGCATCCCCAAGCTTAGTTGCTTGGTTGTCCTTGAATATTACCTTGGGGTGCCTTGGGCATCCCCAAGCTTATGCTCTTGCCACTCCTTGTTCCATAGTCCATCGAATCTTTACCCAAAACTTGAAAACTTCAACCACACAAAACTCAAAACAAAACTCATAAGCTCCGTTAGTATAAGAAAATAAAACCACCACTTAGGTACTGTAATGAACTCATTCTAAATTCATATTGGTGTAATATCTACTGTACTCCAACTTATCTATGGTTCATACCCTCCGATACTACTCATAGATTCATCAAAATAAGCAAACAACACATAGAAAACAGAATCTGTCAAAAACAGAACAGTCTGTAGTAATCTGTATAAAACGTATACTTCTGGAACCCCAAAAATTATGAAATAAATTTATGGACCTGAGAAATTTGTCTATTAATCATCTTCAAAAAGAATCAAGCTAAAATCACTCTCCAGTAAAAAATGGCAGCTAAACTCATGAGCGCTAAAGTTCCTGTTTTTCACAGCAAGATCATATAAACTTCACCCAAGTCTTCCCAAAGGTTCTACTTGGCACATTATTGAAATAAAAGCTATAAAACATGATTAATACAGTAGCATAATCATGTGGAAACACAAAAACAGTAAGGATACATATTGGGTTGTCTCCCAACAAGCGCTTTTCTTTAATGCCTTTTAGCTAGGCATGATGATGACAATGATGCTCACAAAAAAGATAAGAATTGAAACATAACGGGAGCATCATGAAGCATATGACTAGCACATTTAAGTCTAACCCACTTCCTATGCATAGGGATTTTGTGAGCAAACAACTTATGGGAACAATAATCATCTTGCATAGGATGGCACAACAAGCATAACTTCAAGAATTTAAGCACATAGAGAGGAAACTTGACATTATTGCAATTCCTACAAGCATATGTTCCTCCCTCATAATAATTTTCAGTAGCATCATGAATGAATTCAACAATATAACCAGCACCTAAAGCATTCTTTTCATGATCTACAAGCATAGAAAATTTACTACTCTCCACATAAGCAAACTTCTTCTTTATAGCATACGTATCATCACAATAATCATCATAGATAGGAGGCATGCTTTCATCATAGTAATTTTGCTCATCAAAGCTTGGGGGACAAAATATATCATATTCATCAAACATAGCTTCCCCAAGCTTGTGGCTTTGCATATCATTAGCATCATGGATATTCAAGGAATTCATACTAACAACATTGCAATCATGCTCATCATTCAAAGATTTAGTGCCAAACATTTTATAGATTTCTTCTTCTAACACTTCGGCACAATTTTCCTTTCCATCATACTCACGAAAGATATTAAAAAGGTGAAGCGTTTGAGACAAACTTAACTCCATTTTTTTGTAGTTTTCTTTTATAAACTAGACTAGTGCTAAAACAAGAAACAAAAAGATTCGATTGCAAGATCTAAAGATATACCTTCACTTACCTAGCCTCCCCGGCAACGGCGCCAGAAAAGAGCTTGATGTCTACTACACAACCTTCTTCTTGTAGACGTTGTTGGGCCTGCAAGTGCACAGGTTTGTAGGACAGTAGCAAATTTCCCTCAAGTGGATGACCTAAGGTTTATCAATCCGTAGGAGGCGTAGGATGAAGATGGTCTCTCTCAAGCAACCCTGCAACCAAATAACAAAAAGTATCTTGTGTCCCCAACACACCCAATACAATGGTAAATTGTATAGGTGCACTAGTTCGGCGAAGAGATGGTGATACAAGTGCAAAATAGATAGTAGATATAGGTTTTTGTAATCTGAAAATATAAAAACAGCAAGGTAACAAGCGGTAAAAGTGAGTGTAAACGGTATTGCAATGATAGGAAACAAGGCCTAGGGTTCATACTTTCGCTAGTGTAAGTTCTCTCAACAATAATAACATAGATAGAACATATGAAAAGCCCTCAACATGCAACAAAGAGTCACTCCAAAGCCACTAATAGCGGAGAACAAACGTAGAGATTATGGTCGGGTACGAAACCACCACAAAGCTATTCTTTCGGATCGATCTATAAAAGAGTTCGTACTAGAATAACACCTTAAGATACAAATCAACCAAAACCCTAATGTCACCTAGATACTCCATTGTCACCTCAAGTATCCGTGGGCATGATTATACGATATGCATCACACAATCTCAGATTCATCCAACCAACATAAAAGTACTTCAAAGAGTGCCCCAAAGTTTCTACCAGAGAGTCAAGAACGTGTGCCAACCCCTATGCATAGGTTCCCAAGTGTCACGAAACCCGCAAGTTGATCACCAAAACATACATCAAGTGGCACATGATATCCCATTGTCACCACAGATAATCATGGCAAGACATACATCAAGTGTTCATAAAAGACTCAATCCAATAAGAAAACTTCAAAGGGGAAACTCAATTCATCACAAAAGAGTAGAGGGGGAGAAACATCATAAGATCCAACTACAATAGCAAAGCTCGGGATACATCAAGATCGTGCCATAGAGGAACACGAGAGAGAACACGAGAGAGAGAGATCAAACACATAGCTACTGGTACATACCCTCAGCCCCGAGGGTGAACTACTCCCTCCTCGTCATGGATAGCGCCGGGATGATGAAGATGGCCTTCGGTGATGGGATCCCCCTCCGGCAGGGTGCCGAAACGGGGTCCCGGTTGGTTTTTGGTGGCTACAGAGGCTTGCGGCGGCGCAACTTCCGATCTATTTTCTGTTCTGGAAGTTTTAGGGTATGTAGGTATATATGGGTGAAAGGAGAACGTCGGTGGAGCTACGGGGGCCCCACGAGGCAGAGGGCGCGCCCAGGGGGGAGGGTACGCCCCCCACCCTCGTGAGCACCTCCCGTATCTTCTGACATGGGGTCCAAGTCCATTAGGTGGGTTTCCTTCCAAAAATAACTTCTCCAGTTGATTTCGTTCTGTTTTGACTCCGTCTGATATTCCTTTTCCTCGAAACACTGAAATAGGCATAAAACAGCAAATCTGGGCTGTGCCTCCGGTTAATAGGTTAGTCCCAAAAGTAACATAAAAGTGGATAATAAAGCCCAATATTGCCTAAAATAGTAGATAAAGTAGCATGGAGCAATGAAAAATTATAGATACGTTGGAGACGTATCAAGGGGGATCAACCCCCAAAGGGTTCTGAGTTCGGCCCTGGGCCGGACTCCGCACCGGAACCTTTAGTGGTTCCGGAGTCCGGCGGGCGGCCCCTTCGTAAGAAGGGCGAGACTGCGACATTGGTGACCTTCGTCCAACCGGAGGCGCCGGATAATTTGCTGGAGGCGCTTAACGGCGCCTCCATCGATGAGGAGCACCGCACTGTTATGAGTGCGGTGATCCAGAAAGTTCAGTCCGCTAAGAGCGGGCTGACTGAAGCCTATACCAGCCTTCTAACAGGCTTTGAGGTATGTAATTAAGATATGTAAAATAGTACCGCATAGACAGTAGCCCCTGATGCTTAGTTTAGTGTTCGGAAAGAAAAGCCGAACTGAGGATCTAAAAAGATATACGCAGGAGTCTAACATAAGCATGTCAATATGGGAATGCAGGCTGCGCTGCTGACCTCTGCCGCACTGACTGCGGAGGTCAATGCATTGAAGCAGAGCCTCGAGCGGTCCGAGAACGAGCTCGGTCGTGCCAAGAAGCAGCACGAGGACAAGGAAGGTAAGTAATACCTTATTAAAACAATACCTTATAGAAAGGATTTGGTTGCAAAAAATGACAGGAATAACGTGAGTATTGCAGGGGCCACGAACGAGGTGGCAACCCTGAAGGAGGCGGTGTCCAAGGCCGAAAGCAATGCAGCCGTGGAACGCACCGAGCGAGAGAAGCAGGAGGCGCGGGTGGCGGAGGTGCGGCAAGAGCTCCAGGCTCTCGTGGAAAAACAAGAGAGTTTGGAGCGTGACTCGAAGACTCGAGAGTCCGAGCTCGCCTCGGCTCTTGAGAGTGCCAAAGCCGCTAAGGCCGAAGCCCAAAAAGCCCTCCAGGAGATTGAGGCGATAAAAAAGATAGCGGCGGGTAAGGCATTCTTCATGCAAAGCAAGCAGGTAAAAGTTAATTATCTGTTACTTACCCGAATTTGGAGCTCTCCAGGAGCGTTCGCAGATCTGCCCCGTAGTGTGTCCGATGCTGCCGTGTTCAACCGAGCCGAGGAGGGGAGCTCGACGGAAAAGGTGTTCTGGTCTCAATATGCTGAGGCCGGACATCCGGTGCCCCTGAGCGACCAGCTGAAGTAGCCGGTCGAGCTCCACAAGGTGGCCGAACAGGCCATGAAGGGCCTCATAGTTCGGCTGTGGCCTAAAGAAGCCATGCCTGGGAGCTACTTCGGTCTGGTGCGGCGGCTGGTGGACGCCTGTCCATGGATTGAAGTCATCAAGCATTCCGTCTGCATTGAAGGTGCCCGTCGGGCCCTTGCCCGTGCTAAAGTGCACTGGGGCAAGATGGACGCCGAGAAGCTTGTGACGGATGCGCCACCGCCGGGCAAGGAGTATCGCACGCTCGAGATGTACTATAAGGGTGTCCTGAAGGGTGCCCGCCTTATAGCGGGTGAATGCTGCAAAGATGTAATTTTTGAGTAGGCTCGCATTTTGTTATCCTGTGCGCTGAAAACTTTGTTCATATGCGCTAAGCAACGCTTGTTAATTTAAAATATTACCTTTTGTGCGGCCGTTTATCAAATTTGAGAGATGGCAAGTCGTTGGCTTCAGCCCCCATGCCACGAGTGCTGGGGTGTTCGGGATAAACTTGAGCGCTCTTGTTCCCATTCTTGGGTCCTTCGAGGGAGGCGCTCAACACAACGAACGAGGCAACCGGACTTATAATGCTTGAACACTCCCACTTAGCCATAGAATTCTATAATTTTAAATTTTGGCGAAGCCCCTAGTGTTCGGAAGACCGAATTCGGGGCGCTATCCACGCCTGGGCCGGACAAAGCCGGCTCCTCGCTCTAAGCGGCATAAGTCTTTAGGAACTCAAAAAAACCTCTCGAACAGCGACCGGCTCTCGCCCTATCATGACGGTCAGTTTTAGCTTTATCCACTGAGGTGCTCAACCCAGCTCAACTGGGGCACAATCGCAGTGGTTCTCCTAGCGCTACCTTAGCCGATATAACGGAACGTAAGGTACCAAAACATGGGAGCCGGGCAAACCCAACTATTGACCCAAGACATGATTCGGAGCCGATGCATATAATGCTATAAGTTCGGGGTGCCGCACTTGTTAAAGTGTTCAGACTTATCACACCATATTTTGGGGTACTTAAGCCCCTGGTGTATTTGGCCGTACCAAAGCGTACGGATGCAACATGTCATAAGTGAACATATATAGATAAAAAAGTAATGCAATAGTAGGCAAAAAGCGATGCATTACTTATTCAAAAGATACTGCAATGAAAGTAGAATGATACAAATAGTGCGATAAGCAAGGGGTGGGACTATTTGACATGTCCCCCTCCAGGGGTAGGCTGCGGGATGGTATGTAAAACAGGTATACTGCTCGTAATAGAGACCACCTGGACACTCGACGTAGCTTTTCTGCTTCCCTGGCTGTTGCATCATGAGTTCGGCAAGTCTACTGCCGGACAAGGCTTCTGGAAAACGGAGTCCTGCGAATAAGAGAAAAAAAGAATGACACAATTGGGAGCCCCTGGTGCGGTTGAGCCGCTCTCCGGGCATGCCATGGTCGTGCCCCTACCCCTATGCCCATGGTATCTCCAGAGCGTAATTATGTACGCGTAGTACTGGTCTCGTGATTTCGCGAGGGCTGGGGTTGGGGCCGCATTGCTACGCGTGCTCGGAACGTGCCAGGTGGTCTTGTTGTAGGTTACTTCAGGCGCGCTTGACGGTGTCCGGCCGCTTAACAGCCGGACTCGAGAATTGCCTTAAGAGGCTGCTTTGTACTTCCGCCGCAAGAGCCACTGTATGCTCCTCCATTCGGAGAGAGCGTTCGGTGTTTCCGTTGACCGTAATAACTCCTCAAGGGCCTGGCATCTTGAGCTTGAGGTATGCGTAGTGCGACACCGCATTGAACTTTGCAAATGCGGTTCATCCGAGCAGTGCATGATAGCCGCTGCGGAACGGGACTATGTCGAAGATTAACTCTTCGCTTCGGAAGTTATCCGGAGATCCGAAGACCACTTCAAGTGTGACTGAGCCTGTACAGTTGGCCTCTACACCTGGTATGACGCCTTTGAAGGTCGTCTTTGTGGGTTTAATCCTTGAGGGGTCTATGCCCATCTTGCGCATTGTATCCTGATAAAGCAGGTTTAGGCTGCTGCCGCCGTCCATCAGGGCTCTGGTGAGGTGAAATCCGTCGACGACTGGGTCTAGAACCAATGCGGCGAATCCGCCATGCCGGATGCTAGTGGGGTGGTCCCTTCGATCAAAAGTGATCGGGTAGGAGGACCACGGATTGAACTTTGGGGCGACCGGCTCCATCGCATATACGTCCCTGAGTGCATGCTTCCGCTCCCTTTTGGGTATGTGGGTTGCGTATATCATGTTCACCGTCCGCACTTGTGGGGGGAAACCCTTCTGTCCTCTATTTTTCGGCAGCCGGGTCTCCTCCTCGTCATCGCTATGCAGCCCCTTGTCATTGTTTTCGGCAGTTAACTTGCCTGCCTGCTTGAACACCCAACAAACTGTTGGTGTGATTGGCTAGCTTTTCGGGGGTGCCGTGTATCTGGCACGAGCGATCGAGTATTCGGTCCAAATTGGACGGGCCCGGTGTATTTATTTTGAATGGCTTTTTCCGCTGACCGGGTTTAGAGCCTCTGAATCCGGCATTGACCGCCGTATCCTCAGTATTGTCGCCATTAATGCGGCGCTTGTGCTTGTTGTGACGCGACCTACCGTTGGTGTCCTTGGTATCCGAATTACCAGGGCTCTTGGTCAGGTTGTTACTGCGAGCTAGCCAGCTGTCCTCTCCCGCGCAGAAGCGGGTCATGAGTGATGTGAGGGCTGCCATGGATTTTGGCTTTTCCTGTCCTAGGTGCCGGGCAAGCCACTCGTCGCGGATGTTATGTTTGAAGGCTGCAAGGGCCTCTGCATCCAGACAGTCGACGATTTGATTTTTCTTGGTTAAGAACCGTGTCCAGAATTGTCTGGCCGATTCATCTCGCTGCTGAATTATGTGGCTTAGCTCATCAGCGTCTGGTGATCACACATATGTGCCCTGGAAGTTATCAAGGAATGCGGCTTCTAGGTCTTCCCAACAACCAATTGATTCTGCTGGCAAGTTGTTGAGCCAATGTCGAGCTGGTCCTTTAAGCTTGAGTGGGAGGTATTTGATGGCGTGTAGATCATCACCGCGGGCCATGTGGATGTGAAGGAGATAGTCCTCGATCCAAACCACAGGATCTGTTGTGCCGTCGTATGATTCAATGTTTATGGGTTTGAAACCCTCTGGGATTTGATGATCCATTACTTCGTCTGTGAAGCATAGTGGGCGTGCGGCGCCTCTGTATTGGGCTATATCACGACGCAGCTCAAATGAGCTTTGTCTGGTGTGTTCGGCCCGGCCGGAATTGCTGTATCCGGCGTGACGGTTATCATCACGTATCGTGGGGCGCCCACGCGATCCGTAGATTGATCTTGTTTGCCTTGCCTTGTCCTCGAGTATATCCCGCAGGTCTGGCGCATTTTCCCGTGCCTTGGTATTTTTTGAGCGGCGCCGGGGTGCGTCTTGAGTGTAGGGCCGAGAGGCCTCTCTGTCGCGGCCACGAGGTGGCCGGTCGGCCGTATTATGCGCTGGTGATGTAGGTTTAGGTGCTTCCTCCTCTAATTGGGGTAGCAGCCTGCGTTTTGGGTAGCTCTTGGAGGGGCGTTCGAGTTCATACTCTTCGGCCGCAAGGACTTCAGTCCATCTGTTGGCTAGCAAGTCTTGGTCAGCTCTAAGCTGTTGCTGCTTTTTCTTGAGGCTGCTTGCCGTGGCCATGAGCCTGCGTTTGAAACGCTCTTGTTCGACGGGATCCTCAGGCACGACAAATTCGTCGTCGTCGAGGCTTGCCTCGTCTTTGGAGGGAGGCATATAATTATCGTCCTCTACCTCTCTGTCTGCCACTCTCTCATGAGGGCTGGCTTCTCCATCCTCCTGCGCTGAATCCTGCTGGAGGGGGTTGTCTTCGGCACTGTCCGGGGTGTTATTGTCTCCGGTGCCGGAATCTCCATTTTTGCTGTGGCGGGATTTAGAGCGGCGCCACTGATGCCGACGCTTAGGCTGTTTCTTGGAGGGGTCATCCTCCGTTGTTCCATCGTCATTCCCATCCTTTGGGATGTCCACCATGTATATGTCGTATGACGAGGTGGCCTTCCAATGCCCTGTAGGCGCTGGTTCTTGGTTGTCTCCTGCATCGTCGTCCATACCGTCGATGTCTTCGGAGTCGAAGTCGAGCATGTCGGTTAAATCATCGACAGTGGATACAAAGTGGGTGGTGGGTGGGCGTTGAATTTCTTCGTCGTCCGCGTCCCAACCTTCCTGACCATAGTCCGGCCAGGGCTCTCCTAATAAAGAGAGAGACCTTAGTGAATTCAGGATGTCGCCAAAGGGCGAGCGCTGAAAGATGTCCGCAGTGGTGAACTCCATGATCGGCGCCCAATCGGATTCGATTGGCAGGGGCACGTAAGGTTCGGAGTCCAGAGAGTAGTCCGGCACCTTGGAGTCACGAGCTTTACAAAGGACAGGGTTGGTATTCGACTCTATCGCCGTAGAGGTAGCAGCCCCCGAGGCGGTGTCCAGCCACCCGTCCTCGATCGGCGCAGTCGGCTCCGAGCTAAGGGTCAGAGCGGACACTTGTGCGGCCTCCAGGGCAATGTCCGGCAGCAGAGCTAGATCATGCCCATCGTGACAGTGCGGTGCGCTTGGCTGTGGCTCGAATCTGTCGAAGATCAAATCTCCACGGACGTCAGCCGTATAGTTCAAACTTCCAAATCTGACCTGACGGCCAGGGGCGTAGCTTTCAATCTGCTCCAGATGGCCAAGCGAGTTGGCCCGCAGTGCAAAGCCGCCGAATATGAAGATCTGTCCGGGGAGAAAAGTCTCACCCTGGACCACGTCGTTGTTGATGATCGAAGGAGCCATCGGGCCTAAAGGTGACGACACAGAGGAACTCTCAATGAAAGCACCAATGTCGGTGTCAAAACCGGCGGATCTCGGGTAGGGGGTCCCGAACTGTGCGTCTAGGCGGATGGTAACAGGAGACAAGGGACACGATATTTTTACCCAGGTTCGGGCCCTCTCGGTGGAGGTAAAACCCTACTCCTGCTTGATTGATATTGATGATATGGGTAGTACAAGAGTAGATCTACCACGAGATCAAGGAGGCTAAACCCTAGAAGCTAGCCTATGGTATGATTGTTGTTCGTCCTACGGACTAAAACCCTCCGGTTTATATAGACACCGGAGAGGGCTAGGGTTACACAGAGTCGGTTACAATGGTAGGAGATCTACATATCCGTATCGCCAAGCTTGCCTTCCACGCCAAGGAAAGTCCCATCCAGACATGGGACGAAGTCTTCAATCTTGTATCTTCATAGTCTAGGAGTCCGGCCAAAGATGATAGTTCGGCTATTCGGACACCCCCTAGTCCAGGACTCCCTCACCCGTATTCAATTAATTTTGTCTAGCGGTATTGTACTTGCCCGAGATTCGATCGTCGGTATCCTGATACCTTGTTCAATCTCGTTACCGGCAAGTCTCTTTACTCGTTCCGTAACACATCATCCCGTGATCAACCCCTTGGTCACCATTGTGCACATTATGATGATGTCCTACCGAGTGGGCCCAGAGATACCTCTCCGTCACACGAGGCGACAAATCCCAGTCTCGATTCGTGCCAACCCAACAGACACTTTCGGAGATACCCGTAGTGCACCTTTATAGCCACCCAGTTACGTTGTGACGTTTGGTACACCCAAAGCATTCCTACGGTATCCGGGAATTGCACAATCTCATGGTCTAAGGAAATGATACTTGACATTAGAAAAGCTTTAGCATACGAACTACACGATCTTTGTGCTAGGCTTAGGATTGGGTCTTGTCCATCACATCATTCTCCTAATGATGTGATCCCGTTATCAACGACATCCAATGTCCATGGTCAGGAAACCGTAACCATCTATTGATCAACGAGCTAGTCAACTAGAGGCTTACTAGGGACATGGTGTTGTCTATGTATCCACACATGTATCTGAGTTTCCTATCAATACAGTTATAGCATGGATAATAAAAGATTATCATGAACAAGGAAATATAATAATAACTAATTTGTTATTGCCTCTAGGGCATATTTCCAACAGGAGGACTGCCGGCGGAGGAGGGAGGAGGCAGGAGGGGGCGGCCGGAGGCGGAGGGAGGAGGGTGCGGGCGAAGGCGGAGGGAGGAGGGTGCGATGGGAGGAGGAGGGAGGAGGGCGCGGTGGGAGGAGGAGGGAGGAGGGCGCGGTGGGAGGAGGAGGGAGGGAAGGAGGGAGTACCTCGGTGGAGGACGAACGACGGCGGCGGCGGCGGACGACGGGTATCGGCGCGAGCGAGAGTGACTGAGAGGGAGAGTGAGTGAGAGAGGGTCGGACGCGTGGGGAGGATAAAGGTAGGGTTAGTAGTAGCGCGGGTGCGAGAAAAGCGCTACAGCTAAGGAGAATAGCAGTAGCGCTGGGCGAGGATATGCGCTACTGCTAATTTGGGCTAGCCAGGTGCGCCCAGTTCAAACATAGCAGCAGCGCTTTTCGCTAGTACGCGCCACTGCTAAAGTTATAGTAGTAGCACGGTTTATTTACATGCGCTGCTACTAACTAGCAGTAGCGCATGATTTTGTCCAGCGCTACTACTAAGATGTTGTGTATAAGGTTTTCCCTAGTAGTGATAATATGGCCCTTCTTGCTTCATGGGGGAGAAGATTTTATGATGGTAGGGATAGTGATTGGAAGAAAGTCATTAAGTTTAAATATGATACTGACAAACCCAATCTGTATTGGGGGAAACCAGCTGGATTAGGCTCTCCTTTCTAGAAAATCTTAACCTGGGCTCTGGAAGGTGCCAAAACTTTTACTAGCTGGATTCTTGGAAATGGTGAAAGCATTGCCTTCTGGCATGATACCTGGATTGGGGGATACTCTCTTAAAACTAGGTTCTGGGACCTGTTTGACATTTGCCAGCAACAAGATGCTACTATTGCCCAGGTTTGGGATGGCAACCATCTACAGCTAACCTTCAGAAGGTGTGTAGATGATAGCACTATGGAAAATGGTATGAGCTGTGTGAGTTAGTTAGTACTTTTACCCCTGGGTCTGTCCCAGATTCTCCTAGATGGAATCTTGAACCATCTGGGATTTATTCAGTTAAATCATTTTCTAAGATGATTAACTTTGGTGGAATTTCTTCTGATATTAAAGATGCCATTTGGAAAATTAAAGTTCCACCTAATATTCATGTTTTTCTTTGGCTAGATTATAATAACAAATGCTTGACTAGGGTTAATTTGGCCAAGAGGAGACATGTGGAGGATCCCACATGTGTTTTCTGTGGAGAAAGGGAAACGATTAACCATCTTGTTTTTGAATGCGTGGTAGCTAGTAATATCTGGCATATAATTGCTGAGGGGATGGTTATCCCTGCCCCATCTTCCTTTTTATCTTTGTCTGCTTTGTGGAAAGTGAAAAAGAAGAATGAAGCTATCAATACTGTCACCTCTGCTACCTTGTGGGGCTTATGGCTTCTGCGCAATGAATTTGTGTTTCAGGGACGAAATGGCGAAACATTCGCTGCATCATGGACCTGGTGGGAGGGCTGATGAGACAATGGAAGATTTTGTGCTTCGACGCTCAGGGTGCGCTTCTTCTCCGGTGCTTAAGGCTTTTGGATCGGTGAAGAGGAGAGCTGCTTAGAATAGCTTGGGAAATTTGAAATTATCTGAACTACCTGAACTCATTCCGCTACTTTTGGTGCTTCAGGCATGGGCCAGTTCATTTGTTTTGCTATGTAATAGGAGTACTTTTGCTTGTCCATCTGTGACAGCTACTTTTGGCTGTTGCCGAGCGCTGTACATTGTCTTGGTATGCTGGTTTCGCCTTTGCTTTTTAATAAAAGTTGGGGCAGGGGGGAAACCCCTATCTTTCAAAAAAGAAAAGAAAATTCATCGTAGTCATAACAGTGTTGCAATTGATTGGTCAATTATAGCCGCTCCGAGAGAACCATGGTTGTGTGGGTACAGTCGGTTCCACCTTGTATTGATGATTTGTGGCCTCTTCATTGTAACACTATGAACTTGCAATAAAGACTCCCTTTACCCCTAAAAGAAAAAAAAAACGATGCAAAAGGCTGGAATTTAAGATGACGACTTGGAAGTAATGTGATATTCAGTTTTATTTGTTCAGCTGTTTTTTGATATGTTTGATCTAGTAAAACCGTATTGTTTGCTACTCCCTTCGTATAAAAATATAAGACATATTTTAGGCTAAGCTAGCCTAAAAAAGCATCTTATATTTTGGTAGCGAGATAGTAGAAAGAAAGATCTTCACTCTGTGCCGATACATTGTCCCATAGCTGACTATAAGCGTTGCTTTCATGTAGATTTTTGTTATCAGCATTTTGTTCAAAAACCTTGGGCTACAGCAAATTATTCAGATAGGTTGGTCCGACATTATGGATTACTAAGCAAAACACAATGCATTGAGCTGTTTTAAATATAAAATTATGCATTACGAAAACAAGATTGGTGTTTTACATCAGTACAAGATAAAAAAACTGTAGCAATACATGTTGAAATGAATAAAAAAAATTAGAACTTATAGATGAATACAAAATAATACGTTGAAGACGACCTATTGAGATCCGGCTGCATCTACCCACAAGTAACAAAGCCCACCAACGAGCACAGGGAACGCCATGTGCGCGTTGGCACTTTGAGCAGTCGTGGACGTGCTCAGAGTGCATAGGTGAATGTGCTCAATTTGACAACCAAAACACCTTTTTTAGGCTATAATCACAAATAACTCATTTTTATATATGAAAATCAAAGCATCCAGCCTTAATTAGCAGAACTTTAATTTGGCGGGACACTGACAAAGCTCTGTTTTTGGCCGGCTAGCACGACAGAAAATAGTATTCATACATCTTGATGTAAAACAAATTTGCGCTGACAGGTAATGATAGATAGATGAATGGCTCGATGGAGATGAATATCCTGTCGTATTGAATGCTCTCACAGCAATCCATCTCCACCAAAAAGGGCATATTATTCAACGTATTATGTATCTTGCTTGTTTTCTACACAATCTTAAGTCGATCCATTTGTATGTCATCTCCCAGATGTGAAGAAACGATGGACATAAAGGGCCAATCCATCTCATACAACACCGGGGTTGTGTATTCGCATGGAAGATCACAGCCATAGTGTCTACCACAACAGGTGCTACTACACAATGCTGCCGGAAACCAGCGCGTGCCCCTTAAACGCTCAGTTCTTTCGTCCTTGAGGTGCAACGGCATCTTCTTCCTATTCTTGAGGTTGATAATGGAGAAGGCACTACCTTGTTCGACAAGAAGAGCACCTCTGCTCTCTGCAAAGAAGACTTGGTCTATTCTCACATTCCCCAGCTTGGTCAGCTGAGAGTTTTGCCAAATGCAGTCATGCTGGTCCTCATCTTGTTCTTGCTTGGTCCATAGATTTGCTACACCATTGTCTTGTATAGTAACAAGCGAGAAACTTCCTTCTTCTCCAGCGATGCATGGAATTGGTGGCCGTGGCAATGTTGCTTCGAATTTGATCGGGATATTGGTCAAAGAGACATGGGACGTGGTCACGCTTACGTTAAGAGTGGCTATCAAGTTTGTTTTGTTATCCTTGAACAGCCAGTGCACAGTACCATGCGTGACTATTCCGGCACGCGGGCCACACCTGGTGAGCCTGGAAGCCGGGCAACATTTGACCGGCGCACTCCAACGACCGGGCGTGTCAGAGGAGTAGGTGCAGGCACAGAGGAAGCCGTTCCTGTCATCTTTATAAATCAATAACACTTGAAACGTTGGTGCCTGCTGCTCCTGTTTGCGGCCCAAGTTGGAACCAACATCGACGACAGCGTGATCGGTGGCCGTGATAATGGCGCAGCCTTCCAAGGCATAGTCCAAGTAGGACGTGTTGTTGAAGGGAGTCGGCGGGAGAAGTCGTGTGCTCCTTCTGTCGAGTAGAGGGCGGCACACCGCTAGGTTGAGCTTCTGCGGGCCGCAATCACCGTCTCCCTGCTGCTGCTGCGACGAAGAAAGCAGCAGGACGCGCGCGAGGAGGAAACCGCGGCGCGCCGCAAGCGGCCTCGCGTGGCCGAAGAGCCGTTGGTTACCGCTGTGGACGGTGACGCACGAGTCAAAGGTACGATGATGCACGTCGAGGCCGGCCTGAAGGCTTAGGAACCGCGGAGGCTCGTACTGATCATCGTTTGTCCTGTAATTGTAGGGGGCGTAATAGTTCTGGGAGAAGATCCCGGCGAGGACGCAGGGGCGGCACGCGGTCTCGGGCCAGAGGCCGGCACGGTGGAGGAAGTCCCGGCTGGTGACGATGCGGCGCCACCGCTTGCAGGTGGCCACATAGCGCCAGGGGTCTTCACCTGTATTCACATGAATACCCAAGATTTGGCCCAAAAAATTTAATACATGTCTTGTTTAGCGGCCCACAGCCCACACGGGATACCGGCTACACTCGTCCGTTCGCTCGATCCAGCCCCCACTCGGCCGTTCCCCAAGTCCCCAACCTAACCTAGCGCCTGCGCCCAGCGGCGGCGGTCAGTAGCGGCTAGCGGCAGCGGCCAGTACTGACTGCAGGCAGCGGCAAGCGGAGCCGCTGAACGGGCGACCAGCGGCAGGCCGGCAGCGAGCAGGTTCTATTCTCCTCTTCTCCTAGTTCTAACTTCCTAATTCCTATGAGCTCATGCGGCAGCGCTTGGTCAAATTGTAGCAGCGCCTGGAGCATCACGGAGCGAGTTAGTGCTCCTAAGTCCTACTCCCTCCGTTCTAAATTACTTGTCGCAAGTATGGATGTGTCTAGATGTATTTTAGTTCTAGATACATCCATTTCTGCGACGAGTAATTTGGAACGGAGGGAGTAATTCCTAGTTCTATTATCTATAGGTGGATTTGTAGTGCAGTCAAATTGGTCAAATTGCTGTTAGTGCTGGATTTGAATGCAACGAGCTACTGCCTACTAGTGCTGGATTTGATTAGTCTTAAGGTGGGTATTCTAGGTTAAAGTTTTGGGGATAAATTACTGCTTGTGTTGTTGTCAAATATGCACATCACTCTGCTACTGCCTACTGAGTGCGCGAAAATATTATTGGTTGAATAATTCGGTACAACTCCTCTGCTGTTCATGATCCTGTAGAATGATTTTTCTGTGTCAGGACAAATTGCTTGTGCTGTAAAATGCATTCATATTCATTTGTTTAGAATGATCCGAACACTAGTTTGCTACACGACCAACTTAGTAGATTACTAGATTGCTGGTCTATTTTTTTTTCTGATCTTGTATCACAGATGAAGAAGAAGGGTGTTAGTATTGTTACATTGTGGGAAAGAGCTTCCAAGGCAAATAAAAGAATTTCGACATCTACACCAAATCCTCCTGATGTTGAAGTTAAAAGCAGTATCATTCCTCCTACTATTGAGAGCAATCTGCAACTGGCACTTGTGCAAGCACATGAACCTGATGATGGCCACCCAGAACCTGAGAGTGCAGCTGACTCCCCAACCCCAATTGTAGAAGATGATGAAGCAAATGATGAAGTTTAGTTTGAAGTAGATTTGAACAATTGTTTGGTTACATCTGTTGAGAGAGAATTTTTCGATCAAGTGAAGGATGAAGATGTCATCAATCTCTTCCAAAAAGGCGATCGCAAAGTTATATTGTAAGAAGGATATCATCACTTTATCAATCAAAAAGTACTTATGTATTCATGTTGTTATGGTCTGATACATTGAAATATTTCTATTGTTGTCATGTTAATGTTGTTTTGTTCATATATTGCTAGTGTTGTGTTGTTTGGTTCATATATTACATTTAAAGCCAAAAAAATATTGAATGAATACCCAGCCTCCATTTCCTGGCGCCGCCACTGGCGTAGGCCCGGCAGGGGCACGAAGACCTCGCGCAGGGCGTCGTCCCCGATCTCGGCGCCGGCGCGTGTGTTGAGCATCGACATGATTGGTTTGAGTTAGCTAGCCTAGGGCTGGCCTGATAGATCGATCTGTACCCAGGGGCGAATGCACGTACAGACTTGTGGGGGCGAATGCCCCCACTCGTTTTTTCATCTTACGTGTACCAGGCCCAGAATATACAGACCTGCCCCCACTCAGCCCAAGTTATTTGCCCCCACTTCCTTTTTTTCTCCTGCTGTATGTTTAAAGCCCGTCGTGAAAATTAGATAGGTTATAAGCCCAGGAGCCCATCCAGAAAGATTACGGTCTGGCCTCATTCGTACGATTTGCTAGAAACATACTGAGGTCTTTCGGAGTTTCAGATGTGTTCGTCGCCTCTGCTCGCGTGACGCCTTTACGAGCCGAAACCGCCGCGCCGCCGCCTGCGGCTCTACGCTGCACATACACCTCGCCCCTTTGGCGATCAGCCTGGATCTACACTGCGCACGCCGGCCGGCCGGCTCGCCATGCGCCATCCCAGAGGAAGAAGCCGTACTAATCGATCATTCAATCAAGGTAAGCCTAAGGTTTAGCTCTCTTCTTTTCTTTCTAATTTCCCCATTATTATTTTATTTTCCATGTCAAAAAGGTACTGAATTGTATCAAATATCCATATGTATAAATTATAATGTACAAATTGGTAATTAGGTTGATCGAATCTAGGTTCCTGTAATAATTCCATATGGATAAGTTAGAGCACATGGGAGTAAAATAAAATCTATAGTAATATTCTTCGTTCACGGTCTCAATTTATTTAACCTTAACTATTCGGCATTGACAGGAAAGCTAATGAAGAGATGTTTATCTGTCAATGTTTTTTTTTTGAAAGATCCAGCATTTGCTGGCTTCATTAGATTGAGCAGAAGAGAGTGGGTTACAAATTGTGATCAAGCGATCATGAATATGAAAGAAGAGAGGACAGCACACTCCATCTTGCAACTATCTCGCTATTATATCCCCGAAAGGGGTCTCAATATCTTTTGCCCCCGCGAGTCGCCATTGCTCCATTGTGCGTCGTATGGCCGCGAGGATGTCATTTGGGCAGGCTGTCTTCTCCCTAAAAGTGCAGTTGTTCCTCTCATTCCACAGCTCCCAGGTTACTGCCATAATCATAGTTTTGACACATTTCTTTTCCTCCTTTTTTGCCTTGGAGACGATGTGTGTCAATGTTTATATGTCAATGTTTATATGCTCTCTATATTCAAACATGTTTCTTCTTCATGTGGCTTGAAGGCTAGAAATCATGGACATACCAACAAAAAGGAACGGCATATTCAAGTTATTGTGCCTTAAGTGGTTAGTTTACTCTTACTTTGGCAATGAACTTATCATAATTAATTAAATATGTGTGTGATAACATCATCTTATAAGAAAGTGTGTGATTTTGCTTCTTACACATTAAATGCGTGGTTGTGTTTTTTTAATTAATTAGCCATTAGTTTGATATATGTTTCTAGAAAAAAAAATACATATACATCTTTGCCCCCTCTCGTTTTTCATCCTGGCTCCGCCCCTGTCTGTACCTTTTTTTTTAGGGGAGATCGATCTGTACCGTACCGTATAGGTGTATATGTCTCGACGGAGGCTTGATGGATCTCTCGGTTAGCTTAGCTATATATATAGGAGAGGAGGCTTCATGATCTTTTATTAAAGTATAATATAATAACAAAAGCAAACGAATCATATCTTTTCTTTGATTTGTTTCGTTCGATCAGATATGCAGTTTTTTTTTAGAAATATCATGCTTTATTAATCAAGGATAATCAAGAGAGAGTGCCTCCCGGATGCAATCCGGAGATACATGAAAAATAGAGTCACTAGAGAACTCGGAAGATCTAGTTAGAATATGTGCCGCGACATTCGACAAACAATTTATATGACTAAAGTGAACGGACGAGAAGAACGACGCCATCTCCTTGATATCAGCAGTGATGAGCCCCACCGACGAGAGATCAACCATCGAAGCATTGGTTCTCTGGATAACGGACAAACAGTTTAACTGGAAAACGGCCTTTGAAAAATCTTTCCTGACGGGTGAGAGCCACCGCATGCTGTAGCGCCAGCGCTTCAGCTAATTATAGGGCGGTAACCTCGTCAGCATGCTCGCGGCAAGCAATCTCCGATGTGGTTCCTGATTACCACGCCAATTCCCATCCATCGAGACTCCTTGAAGAGTGTAGCATCCACATTAACCTCTACTACATCTGCTGGCGGCGGAACCCATTTAACTGGAGGTACTGGGGTATCACGCCTAGAAGCAATTGCAGTCGTACCACAATTTTGCGCAATGAAGTCAATATAAGCCAAAGCTTTCTCAGCCACTCTTGCGAGGATACATCCTAACATCACTGTTTTTTGCATCATTACGGGCTTCCGAAATAAGCTAAATTGTTACTACCAAATATAAACGTGAAACAATTTGAGGGAAGACGCCTCTCAAGGGGCGATCGGCTCATATATTTATAGCAGAGTTACAAGTCTTGGAGACCAAGAAATAAACCCTATACGCGTATATGTACAACCGTATGCAAACAGAATACGCGAGATTAGCTATACAAAGTTATACGTTAACATCCCCCCGCAGTTTGTGCGTCGGTCGAACGCATAAACTGTACCGAAAGTCCAAGAAGAGCTGAGTCGGTA
The DNA here is from genome assembly GCF_003073215.2 of Triticum urartu. Lineage (NCBI taxonomy): Eukaryota > Viridiplantae > Streptophyta > Magnoliopsida > Poales > Poaceae > Triticum > Triticum urartu. The sequence goes on from NC_053023.1 coordinate 745,126,063, forward strand.
AGCCCTTTGTCATGATATCGGCAAACTGCTGTGAGGATGGCACATGAAGAACCTGAATCTAACCGAGAGACACCTTCTCGCGGACGAAGTGGATGTCGATCTCGATGTGCTTCGTGTGGCGATGCTGGACCGGATTACATGCCATGTAAACAGCACTGACGTTATCACAGAAGACAACGGTAGCGGACGGAAGAGGACGATGAAGCTCAAGGAGAAGTTGGCGAAGCCAGCAGCACTCAGCCACGACATGTGCCACAGCTCTATACTCGACCTCGGCACTGGAACGAGACACAGTGGCCTAGCGTTTGGAGGACTAAGACACTAGGTTGTCACCGAGGTAGACACAGTAGCCAGAGGTAGAGCGTCGGGTGTCGGGGCAGCCGGCCCAATCCGCGTCAGAGTAGGTAGTGAGCGAGGCGGCTGGTGTGGAGTGGAGCTGTAGACCGAGGTTGAGGGTGCCACAAACATAGTGAAGAATCCGCTTGACGAGGTTGAGATGAGGTTTTCTGGGAGCGTGCATGTAGAGGCATGCTTGCTGGACAGCATGTGCAATGTCGGGGCGAGTGAGCGTCAGGTACTGAAGGGCCCGGCAAAACTCCGGTACTCCGTGGCATCGGTGACGAGGGGACCCTCGTCGGCGGAGAGCTTGCAACGGGTGTCAATGGGCATGACACACGCGTTGCAATCCATCATACCAGCGCGCTGAAGAAGGTCGATGGCATACTGGCGCTGCGAGAGAAGCATCCCGTAAGCAGACCGAGAGACCGAGATCCCGAGGAAGTAAGTCAAGTCCCCGAGATCGGTCATGGAGAACTCCCGGTGAAGCTGGTCGGTGATGTGCTAGAGAAGCTCGGCGCTGACGCGGTGAGGATGATGTCGTCCACGTAGAGAAGCAGGTAGGCCATCTCAGAGCTGCGCCAAAACACGAACAGAGACACGTCGCTCTGGGAAGCCACAAAGCCCAGTCGATGAGCGTGATGAGCGAACCGCTGGTACCATGCGCTGGGCGCCTGCTTGAGTCCATAGAGGGACTTGTGGAGCAGGTAGACATGGTGAGGACGTGTAGGGTCGATGAAGCCGGGCGGCTGCTCACAGTGAACCACCTCGTCGAGATCGCCATGCAGAAAGGCGTTCTTGACGTCCAGCTGATGAACCGGCCAAGCATGTGAGACGGCGATGCTGAGCACAACACTACTAGAAAAAACCTTAGCAGTAGCGTTGGTTTTTGGACTACTAGTAGCGCAGGTTCCCGCGCTACTACTACGACGCTACAGCTATTTTTTAGTAGTAGCGTGTGTTTTACCCCACACTACTGATAAACAGACATACCAGTAGCGCTTGTTACCCGCGCTACTACTATTCCAAGCCCGCGCTACTACTAACGCAATAGTAGTAGCGTCTCTATGATACACCCACGCTACTAGTAACTAATTAGCATTCAAAAAAAATAAAAATCTACCTATTCCAGTTTAGAGATACATTTCATAGTGCTCACATACATGTTATGCATACAATCAATCGTACATATCTGACATAGATAATTAACACCCACCCACCCACACACACGCACGCGCGCGCGCACACACACACATAAAATATGCGCCACCTGTATAGGTCGTCGGCGTCGGCGCCTCCGCAAGCCCGCGTTGGTGGTTTTGATGTCGTCGTCGTCGTCGCCGCCGCCACAACACCGTGATGATGTCGTTGTTGCCGCCGCCGCCGCAGCACCGTGTCGATGTCGTCGTCACCGCCGCCACAACACCGTGATGATGTCGTCGTTGCCACCACAGCCCCGTGTCGATGTCTCATGTCCATGTGTTCCCTACTAGGAACTCACAAATCCTAGAATTAAACAATGAACCAAGACCACTACTAGGAACTCACAATGAACCTGGAGCATTAGTACAATATAGCAGTAACCTATAGAGCACTAAGTAACAATAGCAGTAACAAAAGCATATAGCAGCAGCATAGTACTCCCTCCGTTCCTAAATATAAGTCTTTTTAGAAATTTCAAATGGACTACAACATACGGATGTATGTAGACATATTTTAGAGTGTAGATTCACTCATTTAGATCCGTATGCAATCACGTGTTGGAATCTCTAAAAAGACTTATATTTGGGAATGGAGGGAGTACATTTGAATTATAAGCCGTACCATACAGACCAATCCAAGAAATTTGGGAAAACCCAACTTAAGAAGGATACAGTGCTAGGCATGACCACAACTGAAAGGAGATAAGGAATTCAAAGGCAGTACCAAATCTTATTATAGATTCTGAATCCAAGCTTTTGAGGCAAATTGCAACAAGCAAAGACTATGCACCAAGTAGAAGTAATTCCTAGGTCATTCGCAAGCAAGCAAGAAGGCATCAGCAACAGCAGATGTATTACCAACATTGTACCCTTTACTGTCAGGTCATTTCCATTTAACTCTTGGTTGCAGATGTATTATTGTTGTAGTACTAGTAATCATCAGCAGTAATAGCACTTGGCGTGTCAATCAATAAGCATCAGAACCAACAATCATCTATCTAGCTACACAATGGTACTAGTATTACGGTCCATTTGACTAGCAGAAAAACAGAGATGGTCTAAAACAGAACAGAGGGGAGTTTGTAGGTACCTGGGTTTGGCCATGGACGCCGAATTCATGACAACTCAGAAATCTATCAACTGAACATTTCTGTGATGAACAATCCTTCAGACTATTGAGACAGATGGCTCATCTGCTGCCAATCAATGTTCACAGGTCAGTTCTAAAGCATACCAGATAATTCAACTTGCTCAACCACCATTTGAGTTGGAACTTGATCAATGGCTGGCTGGACATGAATAATGCATGAATCATATATTACTAGATACCTGAGCAACATCAGCATACCCTCTGGTCCTTGCGTCCTGCTCCTTCCTTGTAATCGAGTGCTGATCAGCACACATCCCCATATGGAAATCATTGTACACATCCCACAACCCATCCTTGAGCATCCCGTCGATGAGGACGTCATGCCCAAACCGCGACCCTCGTCTGCATTTCATGTCAACAGGAGGTCACTGTAAGCAATTAAGCTATAAGAGAGGACCTTGTTAATGTTGGGCGTACCGAAAGACTTGGGTTTGCTGGACGCCCGGCAACGATGGATGAAGAAAATATAAAAGGACAAAGTATACTACACAAATACACTTTATTTTTTACGAAGTTAACTTTGCAGGCATTCACATGGAAGAGATGAGTAGCAACCAACTCTATCTATCTATCTATCTATCTATCTATCTATCTATGTGTATGTGTGTCCCCCGGACCTTGCTGCAGTTCAAGTGCAAGTAGGCTATGCTGATCATCGGTTTGGTCTTTACAGTTTATTTTCCTTCTCTGCCGATGCCATCTTCAGTTAAGCATAATTGGAAAATTTTGAATTTTAAACTGTGTGTGTGATCAACCATGTACACGCAACTACAGGCAGGGTGTGTACAGAAGTCCAACTGCGTATTTTTTTAGAGAAGGAGGATGACCCCTGTCCAACAGTACATAGGCCTAGTGGAAATTTATTCAAGGACCAGACAAGAGCATCTTTGAGTTTACTACAATATGTAATTTAAATAGCACGAAGCAAACAATTATAAAATGACGAGTGAACTATGATCCAATATAGTGCAGAATATTAATATGAAGGTGGATTTTTCATATTCGAGTTTATCTTAATATTAAGTTAAAAAATAAATGAATATATACATCAGATGGATTGTCACATGCAACCTGAGGTAGTTTCAGTTTGTGTTGGCTTCAATTGTCACTCCAAACCTTTATTTCTCTTGTGGGCAACTCAAAATTATTTACAATCCGTTCGGAGGGGGGCGCACACGCTCGGGGCTCCACACGCTCGTGGATTGGGAGAGGAGGTGGGACATTAGTTTGGTGTTAGAAAATCGGCACCAACAAGAAAACAGGTTGCAGTTTATATATAACTGACCAATAATCAACAATAACAACAACAAAACTTATGGTCCATGTGCTACAGCAGGGAAGAAAATAACTAAAAACGCATGGAAAAAATTAACATGAGGAAATCTTTACCTTTTCGATCGTAGGCTGGAGCCATTCAGCTTCACAGAGGACGGCGTGGGCCTTCCTGGTAGAGGTATGAACAATGCCTTATGCGCATACATCTGGCTGTCAGTCACAAGACTATTCGCCCTCTTGATGTCAGATATCTACACACGAAGAAAGTAATTTTAACACGGTAACCAAACTGACTATATGTGCACTTGAGAGGAAGGCGGCCATAATAATAACTCCAATTAAGTAAACCACCACGACGAACATGAGATCCAAATCTGCAACGCAGATACAGAAATGTTTCTGTTGCACGCCATGATAAGCACGACACCCTGAACTCAGTAAGTGTTTTGCATCGCATTACATGATTGCATCGCCATGAACAACATAGTTTACTGAGTATTCTGAAGAGGAGCAAGAGAAAGGCTCAGCACTGGGCAGCTGCAAACTATGGAAAATATAAGTGAATGTTTGGATCTTGTCACAGACAAGTCCTCCTCTCTTCTCTCATGCCGGCACTCCATATCCTTTTCTCCTACCAAAACTGAAAATCCCTTCATAATACAGTAGTGTTGTTCCTTATATTTAGGAATAACAACATGAAGCACACAGATCACCGCCCCTTTGTAGGTGCAGCTCAGCACCAGCCAAATCATAGCAGACCATACCAGAGGCACAATCAGGGAATGAGGGAGAGAGAATTACCTCGACACTGTACTTGATGGCGATGCCGGCGAGCGTGTCCATCCGGGACACCCCATGCTGGAGGAAGTCCTGGCCGTCCCCGGGCAAGTAGCAGGACGCGGGTGGCGGCGGGATTCGCTTCGGCGATAGCAGCAGCATGCTGCCCCAGCCCTCCTCCGTGCGGCCCTCCGTAGAACTAGTCCAACAATAGGTGCGAGATCCCCCTCCTCGTCGGTGGGCTCAAATCACGCAGGGGAGGGAGATCTCTCCCGTCCCAGCGGGCGGGAGGTGCTCAGGCCTCGGGAGGGGAATGCGGAGGAGGGACGGGAGGTTGCGCGGGCGGCGTTGGTGGGTGGCCTTTGCTTGTCGACGGTGGAGGGGATCTGGATCAGGGGTTGGGTGAATTTCTTTCTTTTAGATAAACGGGGGCTGGTGGTCGGTGGTATACTAGTAGCGCGGTCGTCTCCCCTGCGCTACAGCTATCCAAATAGTAGTAGCGTAGGTTTTAGAACCCGCGCTACTACTATGGTCTGTTTGCAGGGCACGGTTAGAGATATTTACTAGTAGCGTGTTTTTTTGGCCACACGCTACTATTAAGTAGCAGTAGCGCGGGGCAATATAGCACGCTACTAGTAAGTGTCTGTCTATAAGCTTTTTCCTAGTAGTGCAACGCTGATCGTGGCCGGCTTGACGACGGGACTGAAGGTCTCGTCATAGTCAATGCCAGGTTGCTGCGAGAATCCACGGACCACCCACCGTGCCTTGTACCGAGCGAGAGCACCGTCAGCACCAAACTTGTGCTTGAAGATCCACTTCCCTGAAACAATGTTAGCACCAACCGGTCGAGCAACAAGAGTCCAAGTGCAGTTTTGAAGGATAGCATCGTACTCCTCGGTCATGGCAGCACGCCAAAGAGGATCCTGCAGAGCAGAGCGATATGTTTTGGGAATAAGAGAGATAGAGGAGTGTTCAGCCGAGAGATTAAGTTTATCAATGGGCTGAAAAATACCACGCTTGGCGCGAGTGAGCATGGTGTCAGTGTTGGTGGAGGAAGCGGTGCTGTCGTGAGAGCGACGAGGAGGGGGAAGGGGGTGGTGGTGGTGGGGAAGGGGACTGGGTGGGAGACACAGAGGAGGACGACGCGGGTGAGGCGGGTGCTGTGGCGATCGACGTCGGGGTGGAAGGCCCCGAGCCATGCATGGCGGGCTGGGCCGAGGAGGCCGGCGCCATGTTGGGCTGGCCTGCGGGAGGCGTGACGACCGCGGGAGCCGGCTGCGTGGCGACCAAGTCTAGGAGAAAATCGAGATCGTCCGGAGACTGAGTGGTGCGAGTGGTGGCGAATGGAAAGGTGTGTTCGTCAAAAACGACATGTCGCGAGATGATGATGCGGCGTGACGTTAAGTCAAGGAACCGACAGCCGCGATGCGATACAGGATATCCAAGAAAGACGCATGCGGTGCTGCGAGGGGCGAGTTTGTGAGGTGCCGTGGCGGACTGGTTAGGGTAGCATAGGCACCCGAAGACACGGAGGTCAGCGAAGGAGGGCGGTTTTTGGTAGAGGAGGGTATATGGGATCCGGAAGTCCAAGGCTTGGCTTGGACGGCGGTTAAGCAGGAAGGTTGCGACGGCGAGGGCCTCGGCCCAGTACGCAGGAGGCGTATAAGCTTGGAACAGCAAGGTGCGAGTAATATCGTTGAGCGTGCGGAGTGCATGTTCAGCCTTGCTGTTTGGAGGGGAGGTGTACGGGCATGACATGCAGAGGTGTATGCCGTTGCGTGCAAGAAACTCGATGAAGGTAGAGTTAACAAACTCGGCACCATTGTCGGTCTGGAAGGACATGACGGGGAGGTTGAATTGTGTGCGTGCATAGGCGACAAAATTGACGAGAATATCACATGTCTCGGATTTCCGGTGAAGGGGAAACGTCCACATAAAATGAGAAAAATCATCAACAATGACAAGGTAATATTTGAAGCCAGAATTACTAGTAACAGGTGATGTCCATAAATCGCAATGAATTAATTGGAACGGAGCGACACAAACTGTTGGTGATCTAGAAAAGGTAAACGCACATGCTTGCCAAATTGACATGCATGACACACTTGAGTACTTTTATTACATGGAATAGCAAATTCTGAAGATAAATGTGACATAGAGTCACGACAGGGATGTCCTAAGCGACGATGCCATAGCTCCGATGCGGTGGTGGTGGCGACGAGTCCAAACGGAGAGATGGTGGGGTTGGTGTTAGCATTGAACTTGTAGAGCGGTCGGGCTACTGCAGTGAATGATCTCGCGCCGAGTGTGCAGATCCTTAATAGAAAAACCACACGGGTCATATTTGACAGAAACAGAATTATCGATGGTAAATTGACGAGTAGAAAGGAGGTTTTTGATAATATCTGGAACAACAAGAACATTGTTGAGGTAAAAGGTGTGAGTAGGTGTGTGGAGAGTGACGTGGCCGGTGGCGGTGATAGGGAGGGGAACACCATTGCCGACAGTGACTCGAAGAGAGGGAGGAGGATGGGAGGATGTGGAGAGTATACCAGGGTCGGAGACCATGTGCGAGGTGGCGCCGGAATCCATCACCCATGCGCCATGCGTCGAGGAGCCGGCGGCACAGGGCCCGGCGGTGGCGTTGAGGGCGGCGACAAGGGCGGAGCAGTCCCATGCAGGAGTCGGGACGGAGCCGGTGGGGTGGTAAGGCGCCGCGGGTGGAGGCTGGTTGGTACCCCAAGCCTGGCCATGCAGGGGCGCCAGCTGGGTCATGTAGGCGACCTGGCCTGGGGGCACCCAGGTGGACTAGCGAGACGGCGGTGTCGGGGAGGTGAACCGTGGGGTCGCCCGAGGAGGCCGGCGCCCCCGGCGGGAGCAGCCGGAGCGCCGTAGGGGCGCCAGGTGGGTTGCATCTGCTGTGTCTGTCTGGTGTAGGGGTTGAAGCAGATCCACGGTCCAGGCGCGGCGGCGAGGTAGGCAGGGTTGGAGTTGGCGGCGCCCCCGCCACCGTTCTTCTTCTTCTTCGACCAGCGGCCGCCGTGGCCGCCATTGTCGCAGGAATTGCCACCGTTGGAAGAGCCGGTGGTGTTGCCGTGGAGGGCGACTTGGGATGGCACAGGGCCGCCCGGGGCGGCGTTGTCGAGCTGGTTCTCGCGTAGGAGAAGGATGGAGCGCGCCTGCAGGAAGGTAGGGGCCGGAACCTGCATCGTGACGAGGGTGGTAATGTCGGAGAAGCGGAGGTTGAGCCCCCGGAGACAGGTGAGGACCAGGGTTTGGTCGGTCACGGGCTGCCCCACGTCCGCGAGCGCGTCGGAAAGGGCCTTCAGGCGATGGCAGTAGGCGATGATGGTGAGGTCGCCTTGGACGAGGGCCCGGAACTCCGCCTCGAGGTAGACGGCGCGGGTGAGCTGACTGTCGAGGAAGAGGTTCCGGATCAGCATGTAGGCCTCATACGCGGTCTGATCTTGGGCCATGATTGTGTCGAGGATGTCCTCGCTGATGGAGCCGTAGATCCACGAGCGCACGACGAAGTCTTGACGCTGCCAGTCGGCCGTGTGAGCATCCGGCGGCGTGACGACAGAGATGTGGCCGGTGAGGTCGTACTTGCCGAGGAGGACGATGATGAGCATACGCCACTTGGCGTAGTTGGACTTTTGGAGGTCGAGGACGACGGGGACATGCGTCTTGACGCTAGCGACATGGACGGCCTGGGACGCCGGTGACGTGATGGATGGGATCATGGCCCCGGCGGTCTGCGTCCCGAGCGTGGATGAGGTGGAGGCCCCGAGTGTAGAGGAGGCGGAGGAGGAGGTCGACATGGCCGCGGCCTGGGGAGGGGGAAGGAGCTGTGGCGGCGCGGAGGGAGGATGGCGGCGGCGGCGTAGGGTTTGGTGGCGGCGGAAGCTAGGTTTTGGGACCTAGGGCTGATAACATATAAACTTGAAACAACCTGAGGGAAGACGCCTCTCAAGGGGCGACCGGCTCATATATTTATAGCAGAGTTACAAGTCTTGGAGACCAAGAAATAAACCCTATACACGTATATGTACAACCGTATGCAAGCGGAATACGCGAGATTAGCTATATAAAGTTATACGTTAACACCAAAGCCGTGGCCTCGAGAGAGGTCGCATGCTGAATGAAATCAAATAACTACTACTTGGTATGAACAAAACATTTGCGGCATAGATGGGTAACGAACGAATCGTTCTCCAAGGAAAGATCGACCTAGCGAACGAAAACGTTCTATCTGAGGGAGGGGCTGCCACGGGTGAATCAGTCCCGCTCTCAACGAGAAAGCAGACATCACTTGTCCGAGGCTGAAATTGGGTCAGAAAAGGCCCAGTTTTCATGTGACGATCTCACAAGTCTTCAAAAACTTATGTTTGGACATCATTTTGAAAAGCTAAAAACAAAATCCAATGACATATAGAAAAACATAATTTTCCATGTGGTAAGCCATAAAAATGCCAAGGCATAAAAATAGAATAATGGTAAATGGATTTTTGCCCATGTGAATATCTTATAACCATTTACTGAAAATTTGCTACTCAATTTTTGTTTTTCTTTACAACAAATGAAGTTTTCCCCAAAAAAATCATTCTAGCAAAACATTTTTTTACAATTTGCCATGATGTTATTTTGTGCACGAGGACAACAGGAGTTCCCTTATTTGTCGCATGCTTGCGCTACGTGCGTTGTCTATGCTTCCTCCGCCGGTTTCATTGATTTTTCTTTTCCTTCCGGTTTTCAGCAGTTTCTTTTTCATGTTTCTCTAAAAATAATTTGTCAAAAAATATGTAATTAAAATAAAGTGTTCATCTATACGAATAAAATGTAAGCATATTTCAAAAAAAAACAGGTCATAAAAAAAAGACGTTCACATATTTAGGTTAACTATTCACGTAACTTTAAATAGTATTCACGTGTTTAAATAAGTATTCATGTAATTTAAAAGATTTGAAATAATTTCTAAAAGTGGTCGTGCAATTTTTAAAATGCGTCACATGGTTTAGAAGAAAATGTTTGTGCAACTTCAAGAAGTTTATTTTGTAATAAATAAATAAATTTTGCTATATGAAAAATATCATTCATATACATGAAACATTGTTTATCACATGTGTAGAAAAAAATCATCATGTATATTGAAAACTTTCATCATATACAAAATGATCGTTGTGTGTTTTAGAAAAATTCTGTGTGCATTTAAGAAATGCTCATGGTATACTAATAAATTTTTATCGTACAAAAAAATGAAAAAGGAAACAAAATTGTTAAAAAGATGAAATTTTGAGAAGCAAAAAGGAAAATAAGAACCTTAATAAACAATAATCCACATATGGTAGGCTCAAATACTCCTTACGAAAAGTAAATTCAAAATAAATTCGAAAAATCAAAGATACTCGAGTGTGCTAGGACCTGCAAATTTTCATGGTGAAATAACATTTGAGGAGCTATAGAGAAAAAAAGGGGTCTCCAAACTGTATTTTTCAGAAGTTCTTTGAGAAAGGAATTTTGATTATTTTTGGCTAGAGATCCATCGTATGTAAGAAAATGTATGTCGTGTGTTTTCAGAAAATTCATCTTGTATTTAATAAAATATTCATTGTATATTAAAGAATATTTATCATGACAATTCCAAAAAATAGTAATGTAAACAGGAAAGAGTATATTCAGAAAAATAAAAGTGGAAGGAAAATTTAAAAGAGAAATAAATAAAATGCAAAGAAAACAAAAAATTAATTAACGATTGAAAAAAAACAGAAGAAACAATAGAAGAAAAGGAAATAAACTCAAAAGAGACCGAAAAAAACTGGTTCAAAAACGGAAAGAATAAGGAAAAAAAAAGGAGCGACAGGGCGGTGCGCTCGCCTGTGCGATTGGGCGCCAATACGCCAGAGGAAAGCGAAAGGAAATTTCCACCAAGAAGCCGTGGATGAAATGGGCACGACCCTTTGCCTTCATTGGCCAACTGAACGTCAGCGTTCCCCACTTGCTAATGGTACTGCAGTCAGCGTCTTGAATCTTGAATCCTTTGGCATGTTGGAAATTCAAGTGGCTTCTTGAATCTTGACTAGGAGCTCGCTCACGTGCTCCATTATAATTAGCCCACGGGAATTGCTACTGAATTACCTATGCGCTGCTTACTAATCTACCTCTTGAGCATGATTATACTGTAATTAATTGTAAAACGATCTCTAATCTCTGCCAATATGTTAAGTTGCCACTTGTCCGGGTTCGACTGGTCGCTGGATAACGTGCTCACCGCAGCAACGACAAAAGACTTAGTTGTTTTCAAAGTCTACGCCAACAACGTCATTTGCTCCATCTAAGCAACAGCGATGTACTCCCTCCGTCGGGAAATACTTGTCGGAGAAATGGATGTATCTAGACGTATTTTAGTTCTAGATACATCCATTTTTTATCCATTTATGCGACAAGTAATTCCGGACGGAGGGAGTAGTCCAGTGCTCGAGCTTCAGTCCACTTCTGGATCTTCAATTTGACAAGTCGACATGGCATGCACATATATACTTTTCTCGGATGTATACTTGCGCGTATGTTTCTCGGGAATACAATAATCCTTTCTTCTTCTTTTTTCGGGTGAAATACAATGATCCTTTCGGGTGGGAATATAAGTCTGACGTGGATTTTTAGGTCCTCAATTTGATTGACAAAACATGTGCAACATGTCACAAAAAATGTATGTTTGGAAACATCAGCCGAGGACGAATCTAAAGTTGTATTTTGTTTGCCATATAAAACATATTTCAATAGTCGAATTGAAATCAAAAAATCCGTGCCCGACTCATATTCCCATCCGGAGGGAGTATTTAGGTTAATAGGATTAGTCAGCAAATATAATTATCTAAACAAAAGAGCGACTCGGGCGACTCGGGCGACACGGGCGATGCCCACGGCGATCGCCGCGATCCGATCGCCGGCGCCCGTCGCTACTGGCGCTAGGCTGGTTGGGGGGAGATTCTGGGCTCTCGCCGAATCTGAAGACGAGGACGACGACGATGGAGACTGCTCCGGTGGCCCGTCCGACGGGTATTCACCGACGACTTCGGACGTGATTTGTGAAGCTTTCAACCCGGGGTATTCGGAGGAGGAAGTGGCTACGATCGTCCAGGGAGTCGTGCCGATTGATGATCCGGCGCGGCAAGGTCTTCTTCAGGAGGACAACGTGGAGGTGGTTCGCCGGATTGTTCATCGGAGAACGGCGGCGTCCGCGATCTGGCCTTGGAAAGGGCCCATACCTAAGGTAAGTCTTCCCAATTTGACTGTTTTCGATCTAATTCAGCCGGATTCTTGCACTACAGTTACTAGAAGAAAGGTTTCTCGCCGGACTCGGGCTCGATCGGCGCCGGAGGTGACCGCGGCGGCGCTGCCGGCGGTCACGGCGACCACGATCGGAGCGATGCGCCAGGAGCGTTTGAATTCGCTCCTGGGCCGCGAGTGGAGGATTCCGGTTGCTGGGCCGCGGGGTGTTGCTGGGCTCGGATCTGCTGGGTATGAGGCCTAGTCAGATCAGGCTTTCGAGCACGTAGACGGGATCGAGGCATGCAGCCAGACTCGTACGTCGCCCCAGCAGCTTTCGCAACGCCCTAGGGTTTCTGGCTCCAAGCCGTCACGGCGATCCTGGTTGGCGGGGAACGGCCGAGCTCGCCGCATTCCGCCGCTCGGGACCATGGCCGGGCGTGGTGGGCCGCCGGCGATCCCTAAGGCCCCTCTGGCGGGGGGGGGGGGGGGGGGGTTGGTCGTGGTGGTGGTGCGCCGCCGCCTGCTGCGGGCAGTGGCCGGGCCGCTCTGCCCAGGCTTGTGCTTGGCGCTGGTCGTGGGTGGGTGCCGCCCGTGCCTTCGGGTCGGGGCACCGGTGCTCCTGCTAGAGCGGCTGCAGCCACGGTGGGTCGCGGCCTTGGCGCTCAACCCGGGGTGCGGCCGCCGGTGACTAGTCCGACCACGATGGCCGCCACGGGTCGTGGTGTGCCTCCGCCGAGGACTCCATGTAGGATCTAGAAGTAGGTGTGTCTAGAGGGGGGTGATTAGACACTCAATGCTAAAGTTGCAATTTTTTAAGCTTTTTCGGTTTAAGTGGAGTTTAGGCATAATTTCAACATTCACAATACATATCAAGCAAGTATGCAAAGAGTGTATAAGCAGCGGAAAGTAAAGCATGCAACTTGCAAGAATGTAAAGGGAAGGGTTTGGAGAATTCAAATGCAATTGGAGACACGAATGTTTTTCCCGTGGTTCGGATAGGTGGTGCTATCCTACATCCACGTTGATGGAGACTTCAACCCACGAAGGGTAACGGTTGCGCGAGTCCACGGAGGGCTCCACCCACGAAAGGTCCACGAAGAAGCAACCTTGTCTATCCCACCATGGCCATCGCCCACGAAGGACTTGCCTCACTAGGGGTAGATCTTCATGAAGTAGGCGATCTCCTTGCCCTTACAAACTCCTTGGTTCAACTCCACAATCTTGTCGGAGGCTCCCAAGTGACACCTAGCCAATCTAGGAGACACCATTCTCCAAGAAGTAACAAATGGTGTGTTGATGATGAACTCCTTGCTCTTGTGCTTCAAATGATAGTCTCCCCAACACTCAACTCTCTCTCATAGGATTTGGATCTGGTGGAAAGAAGATTTGAGTGGAAAGCAACTTGGGGAAGGCTAGAGATCAAGATTCATATGGTAAGAATGGAATATCTTGGTCTCAACACATGAGTAGGTAGTTCTTTCTCAGAAATAGGATGCTGGAAGTGTAGGCTTAGTCTGATGGCTCTCTCCTCGAATGAAGAGAAGGTGGAGGGGTATATATAGCCTCCACACGAAATCCAACCGTTACACACAGTTTTCCAATCTCGGTGGGACCGAATCAACAAACTCGGTCGGACCGAAATAGTAAACCTAGTGACCGTTAGTGATTCTTGGTGGGACCGACTGGAACAACTCGGTGGGACCGATGTGCTAGGGTTAGGGAAAATCCAAAACTCGGTTTGACCGATTACTCAAACTCGGTGGGACCGATTTGGGTAATAAGCGAAACAGAGAGTTGGCCAAGCAAACTCGGTGGGACCGATTGCATATCTCGGTGGGACCAAAGATATTGCAACAGGTAACAGAGAGTTTGCAAGCCCATCGCGGTGAGGCCGAGATCCCATCGGTGAGACCGAATTGATTAGGGTTTGGCAGTGGCTAAGTGACAAGTGAAACTCGGTGGCGCCGGATAGAAAGAATCGGTAGGTCCGAGTTTGGCTTAGGGTTTAGGTCATCTGTGGAAGTGGGAGAGTAGCTGAGGATTTTGGAGCATATCATTAAGCACTTTGAGCAAGAGGCTCATTATCAACACCTCATCCCTCCTTGATAGTATTGGCTTTTCCTATGGACTCAATGTGATCTTGGATCACTAAAAGTGTAAAATGAAGAGTCCTGAGCTTGAAGCTTTAGCCAATCCTTTGTCCTTAGCATCTTGAAGGAGTTCCCACAACCTTTAGTCCATGCCACTCCATTGTTGAACTTATCTGAAAAAATACTAGATAAAAACGTTAGTCCAACAAGAGATATGTTGACATTAATTACCAAAACCACCTGGAGAGCACTTGTGCTTTCAATCTCCCCCTTTTTGGTAATTGATGGCAACATACATCAAAGCTTTAGATAAAGATATAAAGAACAGCAAGTAAAGCTTTGGAAGGACATGTAACAAGCATAGGCTCCCCCTACATGTATGCACTCATGTGAATATGAAATATAGAGGCATGTGAGAGCATAACCATGATAGAGTGGGCAATGTGTTACATGTATCTTGGCCATATGCATCAGAGCAAAAGATTGTTAAGGAAAATACCTTCATGCTCATGAGTCCTTCTTGCAAACAGTATGTACATAAGCAAGAACTCCTCATACTCATGATTTTGATGCATACACTTACCTTGTAGTCTTTGGTTGGCTTAGGATGGAATGAACCTGCACAAACAAGGTTAGATAACACAGGTACATCCACTAGCCAGAGCAAACTAAAGAAACCACAAGAATACCAAGACTGGGATGACATGTAGAGAGTAAGTACTAGGTACTACATTGAATTCAACATGTCCCCAAGAGTAAAGATATGCAATGAATTTGACTGATTTCTTTCCCATAGGTGTCTTGCTCCCCCTGAATCTTACATGGGATATTGGGAGAAGATAGGGAACAAAAGATCAGAGCTATGAACATGTCTTTTCCCCTAAAAAGACATGTGACATCTCTCCACTTGAACACCAAGCATCTGGGATCCTTGAGTATTGTCTCTCCCCCTAGAGATCTCTTCCTCCCCCTTGATACTTTATCTGGGACATTGGGATCCTTGAGACTTTCTCTCCCCCTTTAGTGTGTTCTCTCTCTCCCACAAGCTTTGATGTGATCTCTCTCTCCCCCTTTGACATCAATTTCCAAGAAGGATTTTCTGGAGTCCGTCGTATAGGGTTGGTCCTTGAGATTCAACACAAAGCAATGGATAAAATTGGGATGCTTGCAGAGGACAAGATTCATTGAGTGGAGCTGGATCAGAAGAAATGTAGAATATGTGACAAATTGTTTTTCTTGTTGTGAAGTCGGTGGCACCGAGTGGCATGTTTCGGTGGTACCGAAAAGATTCGGTTGGACCGAAACTTACAAGTCGGTGAAACCGAGTTTACACAGAGAAAAACACTTGTCACCTCAGCTCACTAGACATGTAGGATCTCACAAAGATTTGCAATGAATTACCTGAAGGATTTGCAAGGAATTAAATGTAGAAAATGCAGAACAAAAACAGAAAGAAAAGAGAAGAAACTGAAGGATCTAGATGAAGTTTTTTTTGTGTTTGAAAAAGAGAAAGAAAATAAACATGCATGAGACAGATGCAATAACACAAAGAAAGAACACAAGAGAACTTCATCTAGAGTTGGGCGGTGACATAGTCACCTATGTTAGAGTATATTGAGTTAGGAGTCAAGTGAGAACACTTGAACATAGGTCATACTCATCGTTTAAGCTCAAAATGGGGTTGCCATTCTTCGTTTAAGCATCTTGATGTATTCACATCTTGTTGAGTTGCTTTGACTCATGTTTCGGAGTAAAGCTTCTCTAAGATGGAATAACATACCTTGGGTGGTGGTGTGGTTCTTGCTCATGTAGTTGAACTTGTGTGGGTGCTCAAGGTTGATGTAGCTCATCAAGAGTTGGGAGCACCACTTGGAGTTTGAGTTCATCTTCCTACATGGGTTAGTTCTTGCAAGGAAAAGCACTTGTGTATCCAAAAATGACAATCATGAAGCTCAACATAGAATTTGTCAAAGGATATGTTTGAATGGTTTTGTGCTTCCTTGTCTTCAACCACCATTGTGTAGAGACTTGGTGATGTAGAGATTGCTCAAGATTTGAGTGAGTCGCAATCTCATGGAATTCGGTTCAACCAAGTACCTACATGGGTTAGACAGCATGCAAGGTACAAATATATCCAAGACATAAGATAGTCATCATAAGAGATATATCATGGATTAGTCATAAGCTCATGTCTTGCATGTATCCAATGGAGTTCCTACTCCACGTTTGAAGCATCAATGATGTTCAATTCTCCTCTCAACCTGCAAAACACTTTCTCATCAAGTGGTTTAGTGAATATATCCGCTAATTGCTTATCAGTGCGAACATGCTATCCAAGACATAAGATAGTCATCATAAGAGATATATCATGGATTAGTCATAAGCTCATGTCTTGCATGTATCCAATGGAGTTCCTACTCCACGTTTGAAGCATCAATGATGTTCAATTCTCCTCTCAACCTGCAAAACACTTTCTCATCAAGTGGTTTAGTGAATATATCCGCTAATTGCTTATCAGTGCGAACATGCTTAAGATTAATGTCACCCTTAGCAACATGATCTCGAATGAAATGATGACGAACTTCAATATGCTTAGTTCGAGAGTGTTGTACAGGATTATGACCAATTTTGATAGCACTTTCATTGTCACAAAGCAGTGGAACATGTTTCACATAAATCCCATAATCTTTAAGAGTTTGGGTCATCCAAAGTAATTGAGCACAACATGAACCAGCGGCAATGTATTCCGCTTCGGCGGTGGATAAGGATACCGAGTTTTGTTTCTTGGAGGACCAATACACAAGAGATCTACCAAGAAATTGACAAGTACCCGAAGTGGACTTCCTATCAACCTTGTCTCCGGCATAATCTGAGTCGGAATAGCCAACAAGACCAAAAGAAGACCTCTTAGGATACCAAATGCCAAAGTTTGGTGTATGAATTAAGTATCTCACTATCCTTTTTACGGCCTTAAGATGACATTCTTTAGGAGCAGCTTGATATTGTGCACACATGCACACACTTAGCATAATATCAGGACGTGAAGCACATAGGTATAGCAATGAACCAATCATAGAGCGATAAACCTTTTGATCAACCGGTTCACCACCTTTGGTCAAATCATTATGTCCACTAGTGGGCATGGGTGTAGACATACCTTTGCACTCTTGCATATTGAACTTCTTGAATAAGTCCTTGGTGTACTTCGTTTGAGAGACAAATGTACCTTCCTTAGTTTGCTTGATTTGCAAACCGAGAAAGAATTTGAGTTCACTCATCATAGACATCTCAAACTTCTCTGACATTAGCTTTCCAAACTTTTCACTAAAGAGAGGGTTAGTTGAACCAAATATGATATCATCAACATAAATTTGGCATACAAATAGTTCTCCATTAACCCTTTTAGTAAAAAGAGTAGAATCAATTTTACCAATTTCAAAATCACTTGCAATAAGGAACTTGGTCAAGCATTTATACCATGCTCTAGGAGCTTGTTTAAGACCATAAAGAGCTTTGTGAAGTTTGTAAACATGATTTGGTTTCTTAGGATTGATAAAGCCAGGAGGTTGTTTAACATAAACTTCCTCCTCTATTTCGCCATTTAGAAAAGCACTTTTAATGTCCATTTGGTACAAGGTGATATTATGGTGATTAGCATAGGCAAGTAAGATGCGAATGGACTCAAGTCTAGCAACGGGAGCATATGTCTCACCATAGTCCATACCTTCAACTTGTGTGTACCCTTGGGCGACGAGACGTGCTTTGTTGCGAACCACTTGTCCATCTTCATCTTGCTTGTTGCGAAACACCCATTTTGTACTAATGATGTTGTGGTTGTTGTCGGGCTTCTCAACCAATGTCCAAACTTGGTTTCTCTCAAAGTTGTGTAGCTCTTCATGCATAGCGTTTATCCAATCCGGATCTTCCAATGCTTCTTCAACCTTCATAGGTTCAATGCTAGAGATGAATGAATAGTTTTCACAAAAGTTAGCTAAACGAGTTTTTGAGCGAGTGATTCTCCCGGTTTGTATATCATTGAGGATTTGCTCGACGGGGTGATCTTTGGCAATTCTTGCTCGAACTCGTGAGAGCTTTTGCTTGGGTCTTCGTTGAGCATCTTCTTCATCTTGTTCTTCTTCTTGGCCTTCTTCATTGTTGATGTTGTCGTTCTCTTGTCGTGGTGGAGAAGGAGGTTGTTGATGTTCGTCTTGATGTACTTCCTCGTCTTCTTCATCTTGGCGTGTCCCACTTGTGGATGCTTCCATATCAATTCTTGGTTCACCTTGTTGTGAAGTAGAGGCTTCCACTTGGACAGACGAGGTACTCTCCTTCACCTTCGTTGGAAGGATTTTGCCAATGGACAAGTCTTGGATTGCTTCTGAAGGGTCTTTGTCTCCTACATCAATTGGCAATTGCTCTACTTGCGAGCCATTAGATTCATCAAACTTCACATCTACCGTCTCTTCAACCTTTCGGGTGAAATTGTTGTAGACACGGTAAGTGTGAGAGTTTGAGCCATAACCAAGTAGAAAACCTTCATGAGATTTAGGAGCAAACTTTGAACGACGATGCTTATCAAGAATGTAGCACTTTGAGCCGAATACTCGAAAGTATCCAACTTGGGGTTTGTTACCGGTGAGGAGCTCGTATGCCGTCTTGCCGAGTAGCTTGTGAAGATACAAGCGATTTGTTGCGTGACAAGCTGTCTCAACCGCTTCTGCCCAAAAGTGCTTCGGCGTCTTGTATTCATCAAGCATCGTTCTTGCCATTTCGATGAGCGTCTGGTTCTTCCTCTCAACAACTCCGTTTTGTTGAGGTGTGTACGTAGCCGAGAACTCGTGTGAAATACCTTCCTCGTCAAGAAAGGTATCCACATTTGCGTTCTTGAACTCCGTTCCGTTGTCACTCCGAACCTTCTTGATCTTCACGTCAAACTGATTTTGGGCCTTCCTAGCGAAGTTTTTGAAGATTTTCTGGACCTGTGACTTGTCATTAAGAAAGAACACCCACATAAATCTTGAAAAATCATCAACTATAACTAGACCAAAAGAATTTCCACCGAGACTCTTGTAGGCGTTGGGACCAAAAAGGTCCATATGAAGTAGCTCGAGTGGCCTCCTTGTGGTCATGATGTTCTTCACGGGATGCCTTCCTCCAACCTGTTTACCTGCTTGACAAGCACTGCAAAGTCTATCCTTATCAAATATGACATCGTTAACTCCAAGGATATGATTTCCTTGAATAAGCTTGTCAAGGTTTCTCATACCAACGTGACCTAGTCGTCTATGCCACAACCAACCTTTTGAGGATTTAGCAATAAAGTAGGTTTTAGGTTGTGCCTTTTTAGAGAAATCGACAATGTAAAGATCACCTCTACGCATACCGGTAAAGACCATTTTATGATTGTCTCGACGAAACACTTGGCAATCTACCTCAGTAAATAGAACATTCAAACCAAAATCAGCAAGTCTAGATACTGAAAGTAAGTTGTAGCCGAGAGATTCAACGAGCATGACATTTTGAATGGAACTATCACGTGAGATGGCCACCTTACCAAGGCCAACCACTTTACCCTTTGAATTATCACCAAAGGTGACATATTTTCGAGGGCCGTCATTTTCAGCAAGCTCACGGAACATCTCTTCATCTCCGGTCATATGATCAGTACATCCACTATCAAGAACCCATTCCTTTCCACCTGACGCATATCCCCGAAGATTTGCCGTAAGACCAAAATGTCTCATTGCATCATCAAGATCGAAGTCACTATCATCATCATCATAGTATCCATGTTCATCATGATCTTGTGACTCATCATTTCCTAGAGAGGGTAATTCATTAGATGAATGGTCATCAAAGTGGTCACTTTTATGAATTCTTATAGCTTCAAATATAATATCACTAATGATTCCAGCATCTCCTTTAGCATGCTTGAGATTGGTAAGCTCAAATAGACAATCACCAAACTTAGGATCACTAGAGTTCATCTTACTCAATGCAATAGATTTATGGAGAATTTCATCCAGATTTTTCAAGGAATGATCGGGAAATCGTTCCTCAAGAAATTTCCATATAGTATAGGCACAATTAAGAGTAGGAAAATTAGCAATCAAATTTTTGGGCAATCCTCTAATGATGAGCTCAATAGTTCTAAGATTGCGAATCATGTCAATATCTTCATCTAGGGTAGGATGCAAAGGATCAATATGAGGTGCACCAGAGCTAGCAATATACTTGTTTAAATGATATTGATTGAAGATTACAAGCATCTCATTTTTCCACTCATGAAAATATTCTCCATCAAGAATAGGCACTCTATGTCTAAGACTCCCTAAAGTAGACACATCCATCTTCCTCCAATGGTGATTAAACCAAGGCAATGGAGACCAAAGCTCTGATACCACTTGTAGGATCTAGAAGTAGGTGTGTCTAGAGGGGGGTGATTAGACACTCAATGCTAAAGTTGCAATTTTTTAAGCTTTTTCGGTTTAAGTGGAGTTTAGGCATAATTTCAACATTCACAATACATATCAAGCAAGTATGCAAAGAGTGTATAGGCAGCGGAAAGTAAAGCATGCAACTTGCAAGAATGTAAAGGGAAGGGTTTGGAGAATTCAAACGCAATTGGAGACACGGATGTTTTTCCTGTGGTTCGGATAGGTGGTGCTATCCTACATCCACGTTGATGGAGACTTCAACCCACGAAGGGTAACGGTTGCGCGAGTCCACGGAGGGCTCCACCCACGAAGGGTCCACGAAGAAGCAACCTTGTCTATCCCACCATGGCCATTGCCCACGAAGGACTTGCCTCACTAGGGGTAGATCTTCACGAAGTAGGCGATCTCCTTGCCCTTAAAAACTCCTTGGTTCAACTCCACAATCTTGTCGGAGGCTCCCAAGTGACACCTAGCCAATCTAGGAGACACCACTCTCCAAGAAGTAACAAATGGTGTGTTGATGATGAACTCCTTGCTCTTGTGCTTCAAATGATAGTCTCCCCAACACTCAACTCTCTCTCATAGGATTTGGATCTGGTGGAAAGAAGATTTGAGTGGAAAGCAACTTGGGGAAGGCTAGAGATCAAGATTCATATGGTAGGAATGGAATATCTTGGTCTCAACACATGAGTAGGTAGTTCTTTCTCAGAAATAGGATGATGGAAGTGTAGGCTTAGTCTGATGGCTCTCTCCTCGAATGAAGAGAAGGTGGAGGGGTATATATAGCCTCCACACGAAATCCAACCGTTACACACAGTTTTCCAATCTCGGTGGGACCGAATCAACAAACTTGGTCGGACCGAAATAGTAAACCTAGTGACCGTTAGTGATTCTCGGTGGGACCGACTGGAACAACTCGGTGGGACCGTTAATGATATGTCGACATTAATTACCAAAACCACCTGGAGAGCACTTGTGCTTTCACTCCGATTCCGTCAGCGGTGGGGCGTGGAGCTGCTCCGCCAAAGCTGCCATTGAATAATGGCCCTAAACCGAACGGCCATGTTCATGGGGGTCAGCCGGTGGCCCAGGCGACACATGCCGGCGTGCAGTCTCGAGCAGCATCGCCACCTCACTACGTGGCGAGGCCGACACAAAAACATGCGGGTCCTACGCAGATGAGACAAGACAACGCGGCTGCTGAGTCGTCGGATCCGCCCTGAGGACAGTGGAGGGACGATGGCTAGCTATGATGCGTATGGGGATGGTTAACACCGTGGATCATCATCTATGGGAGGTGGCCGTGGTTATGCTTGGCAGGGTGATGGTTCTGCTGAGAGGCCCTTCCTTGGCAGGGTGCTTCTGGACCGGACTCACGGCAGAGAGGTGGTTACCGTGGTAACCGTCGTGGTCGAGGTGGTGGTCGTGGCTTCCGCAGACAGCATCCACCGCAGGCCGTTGTAGACCATTAGGCGTCCGGGGTGGAGGCTAATCCCACTCAGGCGATCGCTCTGACTAGCGAGGCTATGGAGGTAGTCACGGCTCTGGCTAACACGGATGTTGCTATGACTGGCGCCTCAGCTGACGCAGGTGTCAGGTCTGAGTCTGAGAGGGCGTCCAAGTGGGCGCGTAGGAAGGAAAAAATGCTCCGTTATCGATGCGGTGAGAAGGGACACTTCATTGCTGAGTGTGTGGCTGAGTTGTGTGATTCGTGTGGTAAGCCAGCACATGCCTCGGGGGATTGCCCACTTCTGCGTGAGCAGGCTCCGGCTCTTACAATGTATGGAGTATATTGTGCCGAGCTGATGTTCTTTGAGTCCCCAGCTGCGAGAGAGATTCCAGTTGAGACGCAGAGCCTGACTACTGGTATTGTGAAGGTTACCCAGGGAGATGTCTCTGAAGCTCAGATTGTGCAGAGGGTTCACGAACTAGCTCCTAGAGATTTTTAGTGGGAGCTTGTCCACATTGAGGAGCGCGTGTTCACGGTTGACTTCCCGTCAGTTGAAGACTTGCGGAGGTTGCTGAGCTTTGGGATGTGTAAGGTGCCAGGCACTAATTGCATTCTAAAGTTTCAAGAGTGGAAGAAAGTGGAGCCTAAGGGGAAGCCCCTTACTCAGGTGTGGCTACGTTTCTCTGGGGCACTCTCCGAGGCTCTGACAGATGTTCGTGTTGTGGCTAGTCTGGGTATCATGGTTGGCAAAACTGAGAAAGTGGATATGACATTCACTCGAGCCCATGGGGTGGCCAGATTGCGAGTGAGTGTTCTGGACATCGAGTTCGTCCCGGATGTGGTTAACTGGACTTATAGGGGAGAGGTGTTCCCTCTTGACATTGAGTTTGAGGATTCTGAGTTGTTTGCTGAGGCGGTGATTGGTGCTGATGTGGATATGCACGAGGGGGACGACAGTGCTGGTGCTAGGGAGGATCCGACTGATGAGCCTGGACGAGAGAGGTCCAACGGATCGGGACCAATTGCTCAGTTGCCCGAGACTGGATCCGGGGTAGAGCCGGCCCCATCGCCGTCGGTACCTAAGAGCATGTTGCGGTTTGGATCTTTTGAGCCTGCGTCTGCTCCTCCTAGGCTTTGGAGCGACCGAGTGGAGTCTGAGGATGCTTTTGAGTGCTCGCTTCCGGTGCTGGATTTTGTGTCTGCGGTTCGTCCCATGGTGGGTGACTGTGTGACACGCCACTCGAAGACGACCTTGGGGTGGAGGAACATGGAGCCTCAGGTGGTTCCTTTCCTCCCAGGGCCCCCTGCGGTCTCATGCAGACAAGTGGAGGCTGAGTCGATGGCTCTGCATAGGGGGGGAGATCGGGGCAGGCGGCCGCGATTTCCTCTCCCTCTTCTCTAACGGCGGCGATGCAAGCCTCACCGTCGTTGGCCGGCCATGAGGGAGAGCATCTGGGGCAGGTGGCCTCGGACCCTTCCTTTTCGGCACCGGCTGTTGCGGCTTTTTCTCCTGTGGTGCAGGCGGGAGCCAGGGGCAGGTGGCCCCGGTCTTTCCCTCGCCTTCGGTGGTCGGGACGGCGACGCCCTCAGGCTTGAGGGCTGGGGCAGGGGGTGCTCGGGCAGGCGGCGCCGGCACCTGCATCCCCTGGCCTCCCGTCTGTTCGCCGTGGGAGCACTCTGCCACGGCCTCCTCCGAGTGGCGCTACTCGGGAGGAGGTTATTCCCTTCGGCGGGATCCCCGTCCCGGTCTCTGAGGGGAGACGGATGAGCTCTCGTCTCCAGGACCACCCGGAGGTTGATGACATGCAGCAGAGGTGCGCTATGAGGGCGGCCAAGCTTCGTGACATTGAGGTCACAACCGGTATGTCAGTCAACTTGTCCAATTCTATTTTGCATTTTTCTACGGATGAGATTATAAATAATGCAAATCAAGTAGGGGTTTCGCTAGGGAATAGCAATTATGAAATTTCCAACTTGGTTAATGATCTCTTTGATCTGGAAGCGGAGCGTGCTTTAGAAACCATTCGAAACCTAGCGGCTGTGAGACCTATGAATGATGCTGAGATTGATGCGTTGGGGGTGAGAGTGCTTGACAATTTGTGTGCGGACCTTGCACCATCCACCACTGAATCCAAGGAGGAGGAAGTTAGTGTAGAGGATGTAGTGAATCAACCACCAGAGCCCAGTTATGAGGACCGGATGGTGGATAATAGTAACCCAGACGTAAGTGGAAGTGGAAGGTGTATCCCACGTCCGCGGTACGTAGTAGTGCTAGGATTCGTACGGCAAAAAAATTCATGATGAATTATGAAAGGAATCTTTTGGAATAGGAGAGGTCTGAAAGACTTGGCTAAACGAAGGTTCCTCGCTGAGGCGTCTCTGGAGCATCGATTAGATTTCATTGCTCTCTCTAAAACGGGTAGAGATAATTTTGCGCCTCAGTTTCTTTCCTCTCTTGCGGGTGGTGTTGATTTTGATTGGCATTGCCTACCTCCGCGAGGACGATCGGGAATTATCTTGCTGGGTGTGAGATGCGACTCCCTTGAAGTCCGGAGTGTAGTGATGGGCGACTTCGCGGTTAAGTTTCGAGTTAGGTCTAATGTTGATGGTTTCAACTGGGCTTTGGTGGCGGTTTATGGTGCCGCACAACCCGAGCTTAAACCGGAGTTTCCGGCAGACCTTGTTCGAATTTGTGGGTCCGAGCAGCTTCCGATGTTGGTCGGGGGTGATTTCAATATCATTAGGAGGAGAGAGGAGAAGAATAATGATAACTTTGACGGCAGGTGGTCGTTTATGTTCAATACCATTATTGAAAGCTTGGATCTGAGGGAGATAGAGCTTTCTGGTAGAAAGTTTACCTGGGCTAATGCTTTGCCAAACCCGACATATGAAAAGCTTGATCGCGTTTTCGCGAGCGTGGAGTGGGAACAGAAGTTCCCTCTTGTTACGGTACAAGCTCTCTCGCGGGGAATATCCGATCACACACCTTTGTTCGTGTACTCAGGTACTCAGGGGAGCCGAACCATGTGGGAAACAAAAACACCTTCTCATTCGAGATGGCCTGGTTCGAACGGGAGAGGTTCTTAGACCTCATTGCCAGGGAATGGGCTAAGGGTGTACGAGGTAGGACGGCAGTCGAGCGTTGGCAGAATAAAATTAGGCATTTGAGGAGTTTCCTACGGGGTTGGGCTAAGAACCTCTGACGGTGTCCTGGACTAGGGGGTACTTAACGCGTCGTCTCCCGATCAGTTGGATTGGGCCGAGGACCCCCATGGCCGTATACTCATGGCCAGTCCGGACAGCTGCCGCATACAAGGAAGAATCCACAAGACTTGGCGATCAAGACAAGGACTCCTCCCCCACCGGCGTATTCGGCTAGGAATCTTGTTATCCTAGGCCTCTGGTGCATTATATAAACGGGGGCCAGGCTAGTCGATAGATATATACAACAATCATACCATAGGCTAGCTTCTAGGGTTTAGCCTCTCTGATCTTGTGGTAGATCAACTCTTGTACCACCCATATCATCAATATTAATCAAGCAGGAGTAGGGTTTTACCTCCATCGAGAGGGCCCAAACCTGGGTAAGCATTGTGTCCCTTGCCTCCTGTTACCATTGATCCTAAGAAGCACTGCTTGGGACCCCCTACCCGAGATCCGCCGGTTTTGACACCGACATTGGTGCTTTCATTGAGAGTTCCGCTGTGTGATCGGCGAAAGGATCAATGGCTCGACTGCAGGTCAACTACGACGTTGGCTTCTTCGTCACCAGCTCGACTGGTCACCTTGGCTTGACCGAGGACTGCGCCCTACCTCCGATCGTCATGTTCGGATGAAGGCCTTCATCAACACCAACTTTGATCTCTATCAAGATCATGGAGGAGTCATCCATGGAGCTCGGGGGCTCAACGTCAACATTGCCTCCTCGAGTGTCGCTTAAACAATTACTTCGGTGGAATTATGCGGAATTAAGTCTACAACAACCCTGCAAAAATTTCGTCGAGTTTTGATGGAGGAATCTCCGGTAATCTCCGATATACCGGAGCCCTGTTGAATCTGGACGAGAATCCGGACGAGTTTAGGGCGTGGTATCCATCATCTGGCTCGGATGTCCTTTGGAGGATCCAACCGTTGATTTTCTGCGGAATTCCCATATCTACCACCTGCCAAAAATTCAGCTCAATCCGACCATCCAAACTCCGGGAAACTTCCGATTAGTGCATCACTTTTTGGATCTGTTTTCTGCGCGAGAACGAATCCGACCCGAATTCATCTTCTTTATGAACGGGATCTCGGACATCCTTTTTGAAGGAAGTTTTCGTATGGGGTGTTGTGTTTTATTCTCAAACACATCCCAGTAGTATTAAAAGTATTCTTGCAATACGAACTTCACCGTCGTGCCGGTGTCAAACCAGCCCGACAACATCACTCCACGGCGGCCGACCTGCGTTAGACACGTCGTCGCTTTGTTGAGCCGAGCTCAATTTCTTTGGATCATCATCTCGGCCAGCCGAACAATAGTTCGGCATCGCGAAGGATAAATCGTCACCAACATCGCTGCCCCACGGATTACACGGAGCGTGCACACCTGCATCACCACACGGTCACTTCATCAAGCCGGCATCGACCACGTCACGACCTGCATCGCTGGACTAGGGGCTTCATCATCTCTTCATTAACCTACTCCGGAGACTTCGGCGTCGCTGGCCGACCAGCTCGGTCACGTTAGCTGGACCGAGGGCTTTGCCTCGGCGAGCCAACCTTTGCCAGCATCGCCATGCCGTTGCTTTATCGCCCATCAGGCGATAGGTGTGCGGATCGAGTCCCAATTTTGGGAATCACCTTTCTTCGGGTTGCTACAACAAATAAGCCAGGTGCTATTAATCCTAGTATTTTTTGCTTGTTAGGGTTCATTTTTCCCAATGAATTATTACTCTGGTTTGTCCGTCATATGTACGCAGGTCTATCAAATGGTGGCCGTATTAATGACGGTCGCATGGTGGTTCGGTCAGTTTCCATACATAGTCCGGCGAACGCTGCATCCGGTACTCGAACCGACCTGTGAATTCAGGCCTTGCCATGCCTTTACCGCATCACGCCGCCGCCCTGCATCAACATTGACTTCGGCGCCAGGCCATATTTCTTTTATTACTCACTTTGTATAAATTATTTGTTATGCAACGAATTTTTTTTTATTTTTTTATTTTTATTATTATTACTATTATCTCCGGTTTGCACTATGTTTTGTGCATAGAAAAATGATCCAGCCGGACTATATCCTTTGGCGTCACCTCGGCTGGACGGGGGGCTTCGTCAACACTTCATTACCCCATGCCGGGGACTTCAGCATCACCCTGCCGTCCTGCATTGACCGTGCTATGTCACCACTTCGGAGTGCCGAGCTCTCTGCTCCGCCACCTCGGGACCGGTTCGGGGATGGAATCTTGTCCCGCATCAAGCTCGGACCGCGTCATCAATACCGAACACATTAACCAGCTAAGTTGTCTTCATGCTCAAAGTTTTAAATTTTTAACTTGTGTCCGGCTCAGCCAAGCATTATACTTTTTTGGAAAAAGTTGCTTGTAAAAATTTCCTTGTCCAAACTTTGTTTGTGACGCACAAATTCAAATACCCCGTTTACTTGGGGGCTTCCTTCATGAAGCTTTTTTCTCTTGCATATGATTATACTTGTACGGCTCCGTTCCTTGTTCGTGTATTACGCCACAATATGCACCATATTGACTTAAGCGATTTGCAAGCTGGGTTGCCTGGCTCCTGTGCTTACCCCTACGTTCCCGATTGTTCGGCTAGGGAGTAAAGGGAGCACCTCTGCGATTGTCACGATCGGGTGACCCGAGCTGGACCTCAGACTGGGTGAAGCCAAAAGCTAGCGCTCTTATTGTCTTCAATCATGGTCGGCACACAACGGAACTCTTGAGTACAAAAAATCTATTGCACAAGTTTCATAATAACAATGAGCACCGAAGAAAGGTATCGGTGGGGATACTATTTTCTTCGAAGATGCTTCTTACTCTTCGCAGTAATATAGCATAAGTTCCCTAAGCGCGCTTTGTCTGTTACAGCCTTATGGCCTGATTGCCTGGTTATTGGAAACACCGTCGATATTCTCGACAGATGGAGTACATAACACTTTTCGGTCCTTGACCAAAGAGGGAGAAGCCAACGGTCGGTTAAGACGCGTTTAAAGTTCGGTTGAACATAGATATGATATAAGTACTTTGGTACATGCAATCATTCTTTTACCCAAGTCACTTGGGGGCTCTTAAATTTATATGAGCCGTTTTATGATAAGTGTTTTTCTTCTTAGTCATTGCAAAGTTTTTATTATTTATCACTCCTTTTTTCGACACAAGTGTGCGGTCACTAGCCGGGGAGCCTAATTTCTCTCTCAAAGCCGCTAGAGTTTAGTTTGCTAAACTGGCCTAGTAAGAAGTACTCCGCCTTCGGGATAGGAGGTTGAAGCCGTAGGCTGACCCGCTTGAAGTTTTGAGATAGGATGTGTCATGTTAAAGCACGGCAGAAGCACCTTTTTTTTCTAAAGTCCAATTTTCGGATTGGCACCGAACACTTGATCTAGTTCGGACATTAACCTTTTGAGTAAGTTTTTTGGCTTTTCGAGCCCATGGCACTTTTAAACTATTTGTGTGTTTTCAGCACAAGTCTCGCAGTGCAACGCCGGACACCTTTATATATTCGGCAAAAACATTCTCGGATATTGCTATATATGCATCGGTTTTGAATTGTGTCTTCGGTCAATAGTTGGGTTGCCCGGCTCCTGCGCTTGCCTCCTATGTTCCGCTTTGTTCGGCTAGGTGTGCAAAGGGAGAACCACTGCGATTGTGCTTCCAGCTCACATGGTTAAGCACCTCAGTGGAGAAAGCCGAAAACTGACTGTCACAATAAGCGTAAACTGGTCAGCGATCCGATGACGGCGTTAAACGACGGGCCATTCATAACAATGGCCGAAGTGTTTACGGCTTGACCTCGACTGTCGCCGAACACTACCGGGGCTATTAACTGGCCTCCCAGACTAAATCCTCGATATTTTGCTCTTACATTGGAGCTGAGGTTTCATGATCATGCTTAGCATGACAACCCAAAGAAAGGAACCGATAGCGGGACTATTTTCTTTGGAAGACATTTCTTCTGTTAAACAGTAATATAACTGTTGGGGAACGTAGTAATTTCAAAAAATTTCCTACGCACACGCAAGATCATGATGATGCATAGCAACAAGAGGGGAGAGTGTGATCTACATACCTTGTAGATCAACAACGGAAGCGTTTGGTTGATGTAGTCGTACGTCTTCACGGCCCGACCGATCAAGCACCGAAACTACGGCACCTCCGAGTTTTAGCACACATTCAGCTCGATGACGATCCCCGGACTCCGATCCAGCAAAGTGTCGGGGAAGAGTTCCGTCAGCACGACGGCGTGGTGATGATCTTGATGTACTACTGCTGCAGGGCTTCGCCTAAGCACCACTACAATATTATCGAGGACTATGGTGGATGGGGGCGCCGCACACGGCTAAGGAATAGATCACGTGCATCAACTTGTGTCTCTCTGGGGTGCCCCTGCCTCCGTATATAAAGGACCAAGAGGGGGAGGCCGGCCGGCCACATATGGCGCGCCAGGAGGAGTCCTACTCCCTCCGGGAGTAGGACTTCTCCCCCAATCCTAGTTGGAATAGGATTCATGAGGTGGAAAAGAGAGAGAGAGAAGGAGGAGGGCGCCGGCCCCCTCTCTCCTTGTCCTATTCGGACTAGGGGGGAGGGGCGCGCGGCCCAAGCCCTAGCTGCCTCTCCTCTTCTTCCACTATGGCCCATTAAGGCCCATATAGCTCCCGGGGGGTTCCGGTAACCTCCCGGTACTCCGGTAAAATCCCGATTTCACCCGGAACACTTCCGATATCCAAACATAGGCTTCCAATATATCAATCTTTATGTCTCGACCATTTAGAGACTCCTCGTCATGTCCGTGATCACATCCGGGACTCCGAACAAACTTCGGTACATCAAAATGCATAAACTCATAATAAAACTGTCGTCGTAACCTTAAGCGTGCGGACCCTACGGGTTCGAGAACAATGTAGACATGACCGAGACACGTCTCCGGTCAATAACCAATAGCGGAACCTGGATGCTCATATTGGCTCCTACATATTCTACGAAGATCTTTATCGGTCAGACCGCATAACAACATACGTTGTTCCCTTTGTCATCAGTATGTTACTTGCCCGAGATTCGATCGTCGGTATTCCAATACCTAGTTCAATCTCGTTACTGGCAAGTCTCTTTACTCGTTCTGTAATACATCATCCCGAAACTAACTCATTAGTTGCAATGCTCGCAAGGCTTTAAGTGATGTGCATTACCGAGAGGGCCCAGAGATACCTCTCCGACAATCGGAGTGACAAACCCTAATCTCGAAATACGCCAACCCAACATTTACCTTTGGAGACACCTGTAGAGCTCCTTTATAATCACCCAGTTACGTTGTGACGTTTGGTAGCACACAAAGTGTTCCTCCGGCAAACGGTAGTTGCATAATCTCATAGTCATAGGAACATGTATAAGTCATGAAGAAAGCAATAGCAACATACTAAACGATCGGGTGCTAAGCTAATGGAATGGGTCATGTCAATCAGATCATTCACTTAATGATGTGATCCCGTTAATCAAATAACAACTCATTGTTCATGGTTTGGAAACATAACCATCTTTGATTAACGAGCTAGTCAAGTAGAGGCATACTAGTGACACTTTGTTTGTCTATGTATTCACACATGTATTATGTTTCCGGTTAATACAATTCTAGCATGAATAATAAACATTTATCATGATATAAGGAAATAAATAATAACTTTATTATTGCCTCTAGGGCATATTTCCTTCAATAACATGTCTCTCCGCGTACCTTTGTTTATAAAACCGTATGGCCAGATTGCCTTGTTTGTTGTAAATCTTTGCCCTCATAAAGGCTTTATAAAGTAGGAAAAACACTCCTAGGCTATTGGCCGAGGAGGTGGAAGCCGATGGTTGGTAAACAAAGTTTTGTACAATGCAGATCCGAGCATTAATGACGTAAAGTACTTGGATACATAGAGTCATTACACATAATTTGTGATTTTACTATGGATATCGATCCTTAATTCGGCCTCCCGTGCCCGCATTAAGGTCGGGGGCTACTGGGCTTCGGGCTTATTATTTACAAATATTAAAGGGGCACATCAATCCCCTGATCTGGTGTTGCCACCCGACTAGTGTATCGGGGGCTACTGCATTGCCCGTTCTATGCAGAAAATTTTAAGTGCAATACAGTTTCCGAGCGGTTTTGATCCTCAGGTTGGTCGGCCGCATCCAACCTGAGTCTCGAGGACTGAGCACGCTGCCTTTTGTGTCCCGAAGTATTTTGCCGAGCTAGGACTTGATCCTCAGACCGATTTTGCAAATCAACCTGAGTCTCAGCGGCTACGGGGATCAACGGTCTTATGTCATCCTTCATGTGCATCTCGGGTTTTAGACCGATACCCACCTTGAGGGTTACTGGCTATGTATCTCGGCAGAGAATAAATTGCACCAATAAAAATATTGACAAAAATCGGCCCACATTCGGGGAGGTGCACCACCTCGAAAGCAGTCCGGCATCAAGCTCGGGCGCTAGTGGCTGGCTCCATAGAGGGCATTTCCGGCATTAAGCTCGGCTAAACTCCTTCAAACTTCTTTGAACCAAGGTGATTTACGACACCTCGGATACAGTCCGGCGTTGGAGCTCGGATACATAGTCCGGCGTTGGAGCTCGGATACATAGTCCGGTGTTGGAGCTTGGATACATTCCGGCGTTAGAGCCGGGAAGCAGTCCGGCATTGGTGCTCAGCTGCAAGAGATACCTTGAATGCAGTCCGGCGTTAGAGCTCGGACGCAAGAGGACACCGCCTCCCGGGAACAACTCCGAACCCGAGGTGTGGCATAAAAATAACAAGGCATTGATAAAGGCCGGAAACTTAAAGGGGCTCCTCGGATACCCGATGTGTAAACTCGTCGAATGCATTTCGGCGATCCTCAAGATAGAA
The DNA here is from genome assembly GCF_003073215.2 of Triticum urartu. Taxonomy (NCBI): domain Eukaryota; kingdom Viridiplantae; phylum Streptophyta; class Magnoliopsida; order Poales; family Poaceae; genus Triticum; species Triticum urartu. Next base: position 745,158,145 of record NC_053023.1, read on the forward strand.
GATGAGAAGATTTGTTGAACCAGTTTTCAAGACCGGCAACCGAAGATGAAGAACAGTTCGAAAGAATCGAGGAGCGTCCTTAACTTGAAGACCGGTTCAGGGGGCTACTGACGGTGTTGGGCTAAGCACCTCTGACGGTGTCCTGGACTAGGGGGTACTTAACGCATCGTCTCCCGATCAGTTGGATTGGGCTGAGGACCCCCATGGCTGTATACTCATGGGCCAGTCCGGACAGCTACCGCATACAAGGAAGAATCCACAAGACTTGGTGATCAAGACAAGGACTCCTCCCCCACCGGTGTATTCGGCTAGGACTCTTGTTATCCTAGGCCTCTGGTGCATTATATAAACGGGGGCCAGGCTAGTCGATAGATATATACAACAATCATACCATAGGCTAGCTTCTAGGGTTTAGCCTCTCTGATCTTGTGGTAGATCAACTCTTGTACCACCCATATCATCAATATTAATCAAGTAGGAGTAAGGTTTTACCTCCATCGAGAGGGCCCGAACCTGGGTAAACATTGTGTCCCTTGCCTCCTGTTACCATTCCTACGACGCACTGCTTGGGACCCCCTACCCGAGATCTGCCTGTTTTGACACTGACAACCTCAGTGGGGTGTATAAGGTTGAGAAGGATAGGCTCCTTTCTCTTATACAAGCCCTGGACATAAAAGCCGAATCCGCGATCTTGCTGCCTGCTGAGCTCCAGGTTAAGAATGAGGCGGAGAAGAGGTTGAAAGAACTTCTCCGCGAAGAAGAGTTAAAGTGGGCTTTGCGAGCTAAGGTCCGCAAAGTGGTCCAAGGGGATGCCAATACTCAATTCTTTCACCCGATTGCCAATGGTAAGCACAGAAAGAAGCGAATCTTTCAACTTGAACAAGATGAGGGCACTATTTTAGGATAGGATAATCTCAAAACATATATAACAGAGTATTATAGGCAGTTATTTGGACCTCCGGAGGATAATTGTGTGTCCCTCGATGAGTCCAGGATTGAGGATGTGCCTCAATTGTCTGCTGCCGATAATGATATCCTGGTTGCCCCGTTCTCAGAGAAGGAGGTGTTTGCTGCTATTGCACAAATGGAAAACAATAAGGCTCCCGGACCGGATGGGTTTCCGGTCGAGTTCTATAAAAAGTGCTGGCACATTATTAAGGGGGATTTGCTTCCTATGTTTCATGATCTATTCTCTGGACAACTTCAATTATTTCACTTGAATTTTGGAACTATCACATTGCTCCCTAAGAACATGGATGCTGTGAGAATTGAGCAGTTCAGGCCGATCTGCCTCCTCAATGTTAGTTTCAAAATTTTCACCAAGGTCGGGACTAATAGGCTCACGCAGATTGCGCATTCTGTGGTGCAACAATCCCAAACTGCTTTCATGCTGGACAGAAAGATCCTTGAAGGGGTGGTTGTCCTTCATGAAACGCTCCATGAAATCCACTCCAAAAAATTAGATGGAGTAATTTTTAAGGTGGATTTCGAAAAAGCGTATGATAAGGTCAAGTGGCCATTCCTCCAACAGGCATTGCGTATGAAAGGTTTTGATGACGCCTGGCACCGGCAGGTCGAATCATTTACACAAAAAGGTAGTGTGGGAGTTAAAGTGAATGACGATATAGGTCATTACTTCTAGACACATAAAGGCCTCAGACAAGGAGATCTAATGTCCCCTATCCTGTTTAACATTGTGGTGGATATGTTAGCAATTTTGATAGGAAGGGCTAAGGAGAATGGTCAAGTGGTTGGCTTGGTACCTCATCTGGTTGATGGAGGTATATCCATCCTTCAATACGCTAATGATACAATCATCTTTATGGAGCATGACTTGGCCAAGGCGAGAAATATGAAGCTGCTGTTATGCCTCTTTGAACAATTGACCGGGTTAAAGATTAACTTTCATAAGAGCGAGTTGTTCTGCTTTGGTGGAGCCAAAGACGAACATGAGTCTTATAGGCAATTGTTTGGGTGTGAGTTGGGGAATTTACCCTTCTCCTACCTTGGTATTCCGATACACCATTGTAGGCTGACAAACAGAGAATGGAAGTGCATCGAGGACCGATTTGAGAAGAAACTGAGTTGCTGGAAGGGTAAGCTCATGTCGTACGGAGGCCGGTTAATCTTGATAAATTCGGTGCTCACGAGTATGCCTATGTTCCTCTTATCATTCTTTGAGGTCCCAGTTGGTGTTAGGAAAAGACTGGACTTCTATCGATCGCGCTTCTTTTGGCAGCGTGATGAACTTAAAAGAAAATACCGGCTTGCTAAATGGGATATTATCTGTCGACCGAAAGACCAAGGGGGTCTTGGTATTGAGAATCTTGAAGTAAAGAACAGATGCTTTCTTAGTAAGTGGTTGTGGAAGCTCTCATCCGGGACTGAGGCCATGTGGGCGCAGATCCTTCGCAGCAAGTACCTCTAGACTAAAACATTGTCCCAGGTCACAGTCAGGCCGACTGACTCGCCTTTCTGGAAAGGCCTAATGAAAGTCAAACAATCAATGTTCAATAGGACGAGGTTTTTTATTGGAAACGGTGCTAGTACACGTTTCTAGGAGGATACTTGGCTTGGCAACTCACCCTTGGCCATTCAATATCCGTCTTTATATCGTATTGCTCAACGACATGAGGTGTTCGTTGCAACGGTTTTTCAATCTATCCCCCTTAATATTCAGTTTAGACGGTCGCTAGTGGGCAATCGTTGGGAAGATTGGGTCCATTTAGTTAGGAGACTGATGGAGGTTCAACTTTCTGACCAACCCGATGAATTACGCTGGAAGTTGACTAGGTCTGGAGTATTTACAGTTAAATCAATGTATATCGATGTTATTAATACGAACTCCATTCCAACTTCCAAGAATATCTGGGATGTCAAAGTTCCTTTGAAAATAAAAGTTTTTATGTGGTTTGTCCATAAACAAGTTATTTTAACAAAGGACAACTTGATAAAGCGTAATTGGACAGGACCTACTAGATGTAGTTTCTGTGATCGGGATGAGACGATTAAGCACCTCTTTTTTGATTGCTCGTTAGCCAAAGTCCTTTGGCGGACGGTCCACATTGCTTTTAATATTACTCCACCGACTTCTGTTAACACATTATTTGGGACTTGGCTTAATGGGATTGAGCCTAACTTAGCAAGACATATTCGGGTTGGAGTTTGCGCTTTGCTGTGGACTATCTGGACTTGCAGAAATGATTTGGTTTTTAACAGAACATCACGAATTCATTTTTTGCAGGTTATTTTTAGAGCTACGGCAGTGATCCGTTCGTGGTCGCTACTCACTCCGATGGAGGCTAGGGAGCATTTGGTTACTGGATCTATCCGTTGGGAGATGGTAGCTCGGGATATCTTCAACCCGTTTGGATGGCGGTCATGTAATAGGATAGGCAATTAGTTTACCTATCTATTTTTAGCCAGCCGGTTGTGGCGTCTTTTCCTGGCTAGTTTGTGTATCTAGCCTTTTAGGCTCTGTGTGAACTGCCTTTTCTTTGTTTCAGTTTGAGACTTTGGAACCTTGTTGGCACATTTTGGTATTTGGTTAATAAGATGGCCGTATGCATCATTCTTGATGCAGAGGCCGGGGAGCCCCCCCTTTTCGAAAAAAACAAAAAAAACAAAAGAGCCACCAAATGTAAAATGAGGTTAAGATGATTTAAAGGAAACACTTGTTTGCAAGGATAATATTTGCTTTCCCATCGCTGCAAGAAAGGAGGGTCTAGGGTTCCATGAAGGTCTACATCTCCAGTGTGTATGCAGGGTCTTTAAATTAGGTTAGTGGGTCGAGCGGCATCTCCCCGGCATTAGTGTAGGCGTTGTTCAAAATTAAAAGGCTCCATCCCTAATCTCACCTTTGTGGCACTTTACTGCAAGATGCCAAGAAGGGAGAGAGTTTTGTGTCCCCATCGATCATCATGGCCAATGGGCTGGTTCTTGTTGTTTTCACCGGCGTGGCTTTGTTAGGCTTTGTCGGCAGCATTATCATCTTCTTCATCTGCATGTACTTTCGAGCCTCTATGAGCAAGTTCGTTAGCCTGGTCAGGCGATGCTGGTATGACTACCTGCCTAGATAGGGCATTGCCCTACCAAATTTCTTGGTGTGTTGCCAATCTCCATCGTACACAACGGTCTATTGTTGTGGTGATTCCACAACGTTTACTCCTCTAAAGGTGTTTGTTGGCACTTGTGACTAAGTTGCTCGTTGTTGTCTATTGCACGTAAGATTTCTATGGTGCAATCACGATATCCTTGGTTGTGCCTTTGGCGAGAGAATCGAGGCCTCGGACTCCATTGTAGTTTTATATTTGGTTAAGATAATTTTTACTTTTATTGTTTATGTTACCCCTCATCTGGTTGTGTCCTATGATCTTACTATCTAATGTAATGAACTTTTGTTAAGAAAAGGTTGAGATTATTTAACTTGGTTCTTCTTGGCTCTCAAGCAAACACAATCATAAGCTACTAAATGTCCGAGAAACATGTATATTTAAACTATATATGAAAAAGTCGTTGACTGTTTGGTTGGTGTCTAATCATGCCAAATCTAAGAGCCTTTGAAGGAAGCAATATAACCCATGTGTCTCGGATGAAGTCTACCCTCTTTTGTGTCGGGAACGAGAATTAGATCCAACTCAAAGTCTAGGGAAGTGGCCTAGACAACTGACTTTTGATGGAAGGCTTCTACATATCCATCTGAGAAGTGGCGTAGCTAGGCTGACCTCAGGTCTCATGTTTCTTTGAAACATTGTAGTGACATTAATCTACAGTAGGCTACAGTCTGAAGTTCATTATCACTACGTACCCAAGCCGCGGTTCGGAATGCCTAGGTTCCATCTCCAGTTGTTGACACCAGATTTTGGCATGGCCAAGAACTTAATTAAGATGGCCTCAAATGGAGAAGTATTCAAAGTGAGAAAGCTTCGTATCGTCAAAAGGAGAAACTTTGATATTTGGGCTATAGCCATCCGGTCTCATTTCTAAGGCCGAAGTTGTGTTCGAAGTATTCAGATTTTGTATTCAGAACACTTTTTGGCTGATTACACCCCCAAGATGGCCTCATATGAGAAAAGTTACTACACGGATTGTCTTCGTCTCGTCGAAACGATTGATTTTGATATAAGAAACGTCTAAATTGGAGTTCGTATGCAAAAGTTAGAGCCAAAACAGTGCGCTGCAAAAGTCTGCCCCGGAAGTTCCGGGCAAAACTTCCGGGGAGGTTCCGGGCTAAAACGAAAGTTTGCACGCGGTGCGCCCCGAAAACTGAAATTTAACATTATTTGCAGATTTGCGGGGACAATTTCGACATCAAGATGACCTCGGACGAAAAAGTGATCAACTAAGGAATTTTTCTCCATTGCAAGATCTACAACTTTACTTTTGGGACCATCGTGATCCGAGGCCATATGCGACCTGCAGGAGCTGTGCAAGAGGGCAACTTGATGTAATTTTAGCCCGGAAGTTCCGGGCTGACCGGAAGTTCCGGCCCTCGTAGTCCGAGTTAGGTTATCTTTTGATGTTTTGAATGGGATTTGAGTCCTTTTCTTGTACGGAAAGTCCAGCCGCCTCATATATATGTAAGAGGTGACGGCCGATTGAAGAACAATACACAATCGAACAAATCTATCTACACGTTTTACCTTTACTTTGCCTTCTCCCTTGTTCTTCTTCCTTGTTCTTCGTCTGTTCTTCTTGTTGCAGGGCGGCGAACCTCGAGGCCCTAGGGGCGATCAGGTCGACCTAGGGCAGCCCATAGCCGCCGCACGCCCTGACGGGGTCCCTCCTGGGTGTGTGGGGTTTCGGGTCATCAAAAGCGCCCGCCGGATTGTCTTACGTACCGCGCTTCCGGCAGGTCTCCTTCGACGTGAGCTGCGGTGCATCACCCTCGACGTTGGAGGTACACGGTGACGTGTTCGTGTGCGAACATACTTTTTGTTGACTCCGCTGGGGACGAAGCTTTGAACGGTCTCCGGCCTGTTCTTGCTACGAAGAGATCGTCATCTAGAGTTTGCGATCTACAAAGGTAATATGAATACTCGATTCACTTATGTAGATGCAAATAATGCATTGTTGCTAGATTGTCTAATGAACATAATGTATCGGCTAGCCCTAGTTTTATCAATCATGCATCTAATTATGTGCAACAGCCGATTCAGAATAATCTTCATGCTTCAACTTTATATAATTTTAGCAACATGCAACATATGTATCCCAACTCTCATGCATCGGCAACCCCACAAATTGTTATGCCGATGAACAACATGGTGAGTTCAGTTAATAAATTTGAAACCTCTCATGTTAGAATTTCCAATGCCATGCAAGAAAGTGTTTCACACTTTTATTCATCGGCAAGTAATGTGCAATATACTAATCCAACCATGCCGATGAATGAGAGAATTGGCCATGCTACTACTAGTTATTCGGCCATTTACTCTCAACCGTCATATGCTACACCTCATGTTAGTAATTCTTTGGCACCATACACAACTGTAGATGCTCATAATTCGGCTTCACACCTTCCTGGTTATAGCCGAATGAATGTAAATTTTACAGGAGCGGTTGTGCCCAATATAGTAGAAGATGAGGTAGTGGTGGCTGCATTGAAGAGTTTAGCACAAAATAAGAGAATTAGTGCTCTTTGCCTTGAACAACATGAAAAGGGGCTATTTCCTGATTATGCCGCAATAAAAGCTAGAGTTTTGCAAGAAGATGAATCTTTGCCAATTGATAAAATTAGCGAGCAAAAGTATGGTCTTACAACAATGCATATGCCTTCACCTAGTACTACATCATATTATACACCCCCTACACAATTGCAAAATTTTGGCAACACCCGTGTGTCATTGCCGAAAGAATCTAAAAGCATTGGGGGGCAATCATATCCGGAGTGGGCTGAAATTGAGAAAAAGCTTAAAGCTAATTTTGCCGCTCGCCGTCAGAAACAAATAGAAAAAGAATTGGCTCAGAAAAAAGAAGTATTGCCAATTGGTAGTATCAATGAAAAGAAGGATGATTCGGAACTTGAAAGTGCTTCGGTTGAAAAAGCTGAATCAAGTAGTATATATTTCGAATCCATCAAATCCAAAGAGGCAAGCATTATTGAGAAAGGGCATGGCAAGCATAGCAAAACAACCATGCTTGATTTTTCTGAAGTTAATGGAACCTACTTCCTGCCCTATGAGTTCCGTGCCATTAACAAGCCTCAAGGACAAGAACAAGTAGCCGAACAAAGTTCGGCTGACATGGATCTTCAAATCAATGATGCACGGAATCAAGAAAAAGATGATGACAAGGTGTTGGGGAGCCATCCAAAGACGGAGCAAGATGTTCTTCAAGTGTCACCACCATCATGCTCTCCCAACATATTTGAAGAGGTATGCATAGCAAGTAATTTACCTATTTTCAGATTTGGTCAAAACTTTATTGTCGATGCATCTATTAGAAAAATCCTCATAGGTAATTTTGAAAGACCAATGAAGAAGGGTAATTTACTTGTTAGCAATAAAATTGTTTTAGAACATATCGGTCAACCAATTGTGCCATTTATAAAGACCGATAATGACTTATTATTGCAGCCAAAGCTTTCCCCGTTGCTTTATCTAAAGTTCTCTATTTGGGTATCTTTGCTTATTTCGTACTTGGCTTGCACTTGGTCTCAATTGAGATATGTATGTTCTAACTATTTTCATTTTAGAAATTTAAAGCCAAGGTTAAATTCTGTTGAGAAAACTGATGCTAGTATAATATCTTACCCAAAGATATCGGAGATAGAGTGCAAAACACAATGCATAGCCGAATGGTGTGATGCAAAATCTGAACCATTCGTTTGCTTAACTCCAAAGCCGTTCTCACAACAAGATCGGCTAGAGAATGAAAAGTTTACCTTCAATTGAAGCATGTGTGATCAAATATTTGATTTGTTGTTGCAAAATAATTATATTAGAATTCTTGATCACCATGTTGAACCATCTGTCCAAGGACGAATGTATTGTAAGTTGCATGATTCGTCCAAACATAATTTTGAGGATTGCAACATGTTTCGTCAAATAGTTAAATCGGCCATTGATAAAGGACGATTGAAATTTGTTGAGACACCAAGAGATGACCAGTCTATTCCGATTGGTCCCGATGGCAGAAAGTTTTTGCATCGGCTGCTTCAAGCCGATCCATTTGAAGAGAAGGTAAAAACTACAGGTGATGGGATCAAGCTTTCAAGTAAAGAAGTTGTTGAATAGCATAATGAACATAATATTGAGGGCAAGAATTCCATCGAAGCTACAATGGAGACGCCAAGGACTGGGCGGCAGCAAGCAAATCCAATGATCGATGAAAGCAAACCAAAAGAAAACAAAGGCCGAAATAAGCGCAAGTGTAAGAGATCAAAAATCACCTTCGCTGAACTATTGGATAAATATCAAAAGGAGAGTGAAGAAAAGAATGCTTATCGGCCAAATCATGCAAAGAAACAAAGGTCACCCCAAGGCACAAATATGAGGATCGGTATTGGCAAAGTGATAATTTTAATGCAACATATTCATATCCTTATTTTGGGCCGTCAATGCCAATGCCGTGGATACCTCCCTATGCTCATATAGATACATATTCATCATGGGACAGGTATGATACAAGGGCACATTCTCCGTCTTATTCCAGACCATCTCATCAATACTATGCAGCTCTAAGGAGATCAACATTTGAACAATCACGCGTCAAAGACCGTTTCAATCATAAGGAATTGGCCCAGAGCTCAAGAAAGAAGAAAGATGTGGTAAAGCAAGTTTACCGCGTGAAAAGAGATGGTCGTAAGTGTGCTGCTTCAGATTTGATCTCAAATAACAAAGAGCCAATTAAAGTGTTGACATTGGCTACAAAAGGCAAAGAAGTGAAGCAATCAATTGATAAAAATCAGAGTGCCAAATCTGAAGAAAAGAAGTTGAGGATGCACAAGGCCCAAAAAGAGTTGCCATTGGTTGAAACAAAATCACAGCCGAGATGCCCACTCGGTTTATCATATTGGCAAAAGAAGAAATTACAAAATCTTAGTGCACAAGAGCTGAAAAAGAAGAACATGGCATGGGTTCCCAAGAAGATCAATCAAGACAAAAATGATGTGCATGCTTCTGTTGCAACAAGTACAATAAAAGTGAAGAAGGAAAATAATGAAAGCAACAAACAATTAAGCCGAAGGTGCACATCACAACATCAAAATCATCGGTTAGCACATCATCCATTTTCTTCAACCATGCCGTTGATGCCTTTGCCATGGAATTCATCCCTAGGTATGATCAATTACCCTCCGTGGATTTATTTTGATCCATGGATGCAACATAATTTTCTATATCATGAGAGGGTATTACCAAATTACCATACATTTGGTTAGTTACATTGTTGCTAATACAAAGGGGCCGAAATATTTTATTCCTATTTTATTTGTTTATTTCGGCTATACATACTTTGGTGGGTGAATTTTACATGGACCTCATGTTAACGGCCGATATTTATCTATCGCCCTAAGAATATGTCAAAGCATGGCCGGTGTAGTATCCTAACATCGTTCTTAGTTCAATTGGAGATCAAAACAAGCCTCATGCCACTTAAAATATTTTTTCACAATAATCAAAGCCGAATATAAAATTTTATTCGGATTGGAGCTTTTGGTTGCCATAGGTGCTATACGTATTGAGGCTTTGGGTGATTCGTTATGAGTAGTACAAGAAGTATCAGGTTATTAATGTTTTGACGAATCACTTATAGTTTATCTTTTGGTATGTCTAGATGCAAGATTTACCTTGGGTTGCTTTAAAAATGTTCATATATATATATAGACATGACAATTTGAAAGAGTTGGCATAGCAAGCATCCGGCTACTATGTTAACCATGGTGTATTGTATTTCTATCAATAGCCGATGCTAGGTTTTGTCAACATAGGTAAGGCCGAACCGAAGCCCACCGCTTCGGCCACTAATGAAACTTTTATGCAGGCGAAGTAAGGATTGGAGGAAGTTCATTATTGATTGTCTGCAAAGTCCTAGCAAAAGGATGAACAATATGGTTCGGAGGATGGTTTTGATCTATGGAACCTTATCACCGGATTGTTATTGAAGTTGGGAAAGTTTCACCCAAGCTTGCATCAAAATTTTCCCACAAGCAATGGCCGATATATAAATATCGCCCTAAGAACATATAAATGGCCGATGGAGTGTTGACATCGTCCTTAGGAAAAGCATCGTGCAAGTTATTTTTCGGCACACAAGTTTGCCGAAAAACAGGGGGGCATGTGTTGACACCAGATTTTGGCACGGCCAAGAACTTAATTAAGATGGCCTCAAATGGAGAAGTGTTCAAAGTGAGAAAGCTTCTTATCATCAAAAGGAGAAACTTTGATATTTGGGCCATAGCCATCCGGTCTCATTTCTAAGGCCGAAGTTGTGTTCGAAGTATTCAGATTTTGTATTCAGAACACTATTCAGCTGATTACACCCCCAAGATGGCCTCATATGAGAAAAGTATCTACACGGATTGTCTTCGTCTCGTCGAAATGATTGATTTTGATATAAGGAACGTCTAAATCAGAGTTCCGATGCAAAAGTTAGAGCCAAAACAGTGCGCTGCAAAAGTCTGCCCCGGAAGTTCCGGGCAAAACTTCCGGGGAGGTTCCGGGCTAAACCGAAAGTTTGCACGCGGTGCGCCCCGAAAACTGAAATTTAACATTATTTGCAGATTTGCGGGGCCAATTTCGACATGAAGATGACCTCGGCTGAAAAAGTGATCAACTAAGGTATTTTTCTCCATTGCAAGATCTACAACTTTGCTTTTAGGACCATCGTGATCCGAGGCCATATGTGACCCGCAGGAGCTGTGCAAGAGGGCAACTTGATGTAATTTTAGCCGCGAAGTTCCGGGCTGACCGGAAGTTCCGGCCCTCGTAGTCCGAGTTAGGTTATCTTTTGATGTTTTGGACGGGATTTGAATCCTTTTCTTGTACGGAAAGTCCAGCCGCCTCATATATATGTAAGAGGTGACGGCCGATTGAAGAACAACACACAATCGAACAAATCCATCTACATGTTTTACCTTTACTTTTCCTTCTCCCTTGTTCTTCTTCTTCCTCGTTCTTCGTCTGTTCTTCTTGTTGCAGGGCGGCGAACCTCGAGGCCCTAGGGGCGATCAAGTCGACCTAGGGCAGCCCATAGCCGCCGCACGCCCGGACGGGGTCCCTCCTGGGTGTGTGGGGTTTCGGGTCATCAAAAGCGCCCGCCGGATTGTCTTGCGTACCGCGCTTCCGGCAGGTCTCCTTCGACGTGAGCTGCGGTGCATCACCCTCGATGTTGGAGGTACACGGTGACGTGTTCGTGTGTGAACACGAGTCCCAACATCCAAGCCACCAATAGAACCCTGAAAGTTATTCTTAGGTGCTTTGGGCACACAAAAATTGGATCATGTACACACCCTATTTTTTGTGGCCTATAACCCCCTACTTGACATGCCCATGGGTGGAGAAAAATGTTCCCAATTCCTCTCCCTCATGTGGCAACCGTCCGCCACTCCACCCACTAGGCTCGTCCTCAACTCCTATATCCCTCCCCCCTCCCCGCGTGCTCCTACCTTGATCCTCCACTAGAAGTAATTGTCCGCACTGGGTCGAGATCGGAGAACGTCGCCAACCAGCAACCACTCTAGCTATCATATGGCTTCCGCCCCCTTACTGCAACCCCACCATTGTCCGTATCACCTCGACAACCACTACTGCACACAAGGTGTTTGTCCTTTTGTGTAAATGGTAATTTTTCTTAAATTTCATTTTTCTTATTTGCAGATAACTTTTTGTAGACTTTTTATTGGAACTATGCAGTGCCATGAACATTTTTAGTAGGATTTGAGACATGCATGTTTAAAACAAAAAAACGAGTTTGATTGTTTAAAGTTATGCAAGTATTGCTGAATTGTATGCGTAGAAATATTATAAGTTCAATCAATTAGACCTCATGTCTCAGTAAATACACAAGTACTCCCTCCGTTCCTTAATATTTGTCTTTCTAGAGATTTCGACAAGTGACTATATACGGAGCAAAATGAGTGAATCTACACTTTAAAATATGTCTATATACATTCGTATGTGGTAGTCTATTTGAAATCTCTAAAAAGACAAATATTTAGGAACGGAGGGAGTATATGTGAACCTAACCGTATAATAGCAACAACTGGAAAATCGTCAAGATATCAAATCTACTCCTTCTATCCCGAATTATTTGTCTTAGATTTGTCTATATACAAATATATGTAGACAAATCTAAAACAAATTTAGTGGGACCGAGGTAATTAATACTCCCTCCGTTCCTATATCTAAGGTGTATTATTTTCGGCACGGTGACCAAGGCACATAATTATAGACAAGTAATGAAGAAATTACCCTTGGCAAATTTGTTGATTAGTGTCAAATAAATCAGTTAGCCTAGAAAAGTAAGAGATACATGCAATCAATAGAGATATTTACTGTTTATTGCTATAAGGAGAGATGCAGACAATCGGGAGAGATATACTTTCCATTTTCCTGGAGGGCTAACAAGAGAATTAAGAAAAATTAGAAGAAATACACCTTACATTCTGAAATTTTATCAAAAAACAAATACACCTTATATAAAGGAACGGAGGCTGGTCTACGATGAGTACCGAGGACTGGTTTGTGAGTTTTAATTTTTGTGAAGATACCCTTGTAAGAGTTGATCAACTTAAATTATTATATACCCTTTGACATTTTTGGGAAATATGAGTACTCGATTAATTGTGTAATTGCACTAGCGCTTACTTGCAATAATAACATATAAATAAACTAGATGATACCCCGCGCGTTGCTGCGGGAATTTCACTACACCATGGCAAAAGTTTAGGGGCTGTCAACTGCCGGGAAAGGTTAAGAATTGAGGTCAATTTACTGCCGGTAAAGCTTTATCTGCCAGCCAAACTTTATGGGTCAAATTATCTGCCGGGAATGATACAGTAAAGAGGGCAGCGTATCTGCCGGCAAGTTCACGGTCAGTGTAACTGCCCTGGAATCAAAACGAGGGCAAACGCTGCGCCGGTAACCACGTTGGCGTGGGCTGAATTCTTTTCGACACGAGGCTCGCGTGGGAAAAAATTGAAACAACAGAAGTTACTCGAATCGTCCCCGTGCTACGCGGCCCTAATTAGGTGCTCCTATTTTTTTCCCACAAAAAAAGTACTCCTATTTTATCCCGTACCCCACCACTTTTCTCTCACCCTGACCCAACCCAGCCGCTGCTAACCCTAACAGCAACGCCACCGCCGCCGCCGCAGCCGCATCCTGCATCCACAATGCCCAGCCCAGCGCGGCTGCCCCATTCCCCAACCACACCGCTGCCCTCACCGCCCCGCCGTCGCCACCCTACTTCCACATATGGCGCACGGCCCATCCCCCATCTTCGCCCCCACCCTCATCCGCCACCCGCGCCGCCGTACGCCCCATCCCCGATCTTCGCCGCCGCGCCCGCAATCCCCATCCCACGCTACCACCCATCCCCACCGACGCCGCCGCACCGGCATCCCCCACCAACGCCGGCGCCCCATCCCTATTCAGGCGGCCGCAGCAACAACCCTGCGGACACACCTACCACCTACGGCCCCCTGTTTCGCCCCTCACACAGCAGCACCACATCTCCTCAGTACCTGCTCCATACTGCGTATCACATCCTATCCATTTGCACTCCCCACAAATCAGTGGGAGGACGTGCCCATCTGAAGCAGCAGTAGCAGCAGAACAAGTAGCTACAGCACCGCTTACCTCTGTTTGTGCTCCCCCAGTTTCTGAAGAGGTATGCATTTAGAAGTTTCAGTTGTGTGGTTTCGAATTTTCAACCATGTTTTGTTGTGCTATGACATCCAAGGATTTTTAGTTCTTCTAAGGTAGTAAATTTGGCTGGGAGCTATGAATCTAATAGATGATGGTAAGGAACAATGTGTGATAAGTTAATACAACAGTCATGAGATAAAGGATATTTCTTTTGTTGGGAATCAAAGTGGCTATATTCGTTCATATTTTTCTTGTATGCAAATGTTCTTAAGTACTCTGAATATAGCATGAATTGACTAGATAGGATCTCTATTGTTTCACACACATTTTTAATTAATACATAGATTGATATTTTAGCTAGAGTACAAGATACCATTTTACAAATCTGTTCGAGTTAGTAATTCATTAGTATTATGTCTAGATGATCTCAGTTTTTTCCAAGACCTATTTTTAGTTTAATAGATAGATTGATATTTTTAAACAAGATCTTCACGAATAACATTTTACTGTTGATGTTCAGGTCTAGGTTCGCAAGTGGAGGTATCCAACTTACAGCCATAAATAATCGAACAAGTACCACTTCATGGTTATGGTGAGATTCTTGATCCTAGTTGAAGAGTTAAATTGGTACTTCCATCGCGTGGTATCATTTGACTACATTTGGAATATCTCGTAATTTGTTTTCAATCATTGCATGGTTGTATCATATGGTGGTAAAATATATTATGGTGTGATAATGGAAATTCTGGAATTGGACTATCACCACAAAGGATATATTGCTCTTTTGAATGTGATTGGTTTGACAACCGTATACACGACAAGTGGGTAAAGATGCACTATTGCTAATTCCGTCTTTTATATTTAAGTGTTCCTACAGAGTACCTCCTTGTTCTTCTATTTCAGATTGCATAACACTTGTACTAATTCTGAGATCATACTTCTTTTCACGAAAAGAATGGCAAACAGAGGAGGATGAGCTGATGTTGCTATGCATGAAGATTTGCGAACAGGGAATGTAAGACATGTCATAGAAAGGTTGCATGAATTCATTCCAAGTCTTGCGTGGACAAAACAAGAAGACAAAGGTGACGGCGGCCTTTGTGTGTTGATACATCTTTGCAGATGTATGAAGCTATTTAACAACAAGTTGTGCTTATCTGTAGGAAAGGCAACGCATCAAATCAGTCATCTGTCAAAATGCCTAGATGCCGACTAAGATCTGAGATAATATCACTTACAAAGCATGACTGGAGGACATGGCTGCTGAAAACCTGAATGATCATGTGGTACAGTTTGCTCACATTAAAATGTATGTAGGTTTCTAAAATTTGCAATATACTTTACAATCTTATATATGCAGATAGAAGTTGATAGTAAAGTATGCAGAAGCTACCCTCACAGCCGGAAGCAGTCCCCGCATCTATGAGGTATTACATATTCTTAGAATTCTGTAATATTAGACTAAAGACAAGTTAATTTTGTTTTCATTATCGTCTGGACAATGTGTATATGAGCTAGCTCTTCCAAAATTTATATCTTGTGGATCCCTCGTATGTTAGGGTCTTGTGGATGCTACTTTTCTTTATCTATAAAGCAGGGCTATGGCCTGATTTCTAAAACCATCAATAAAAGAGATCAAGAGATGCATATATACCATGGATGTTGCAATGATTTACCTTCCTGTAGGCAGCATTTAACCTGATCTGCTTGTTCCTGAAACACTCAGGTAAAGGGTTATCAGATATAGAAATACATGTAATATAAGAAAACTGAATATCCATGTCCATCTTTAGTGTTATCCCAAAATCTTTGGTGCAGTTATTCTCTAACTTACTTCATATATAAAATTTTCTCTCATGGTTTAACAATACTACATCCATTTAAGCATACTAAGATTCTCTAACCATGAAATATATTCAGCAACAAAGGTGGAGCACTTATCAAATGATATATTCATGCTTTATTGTTTTGTAGTGAAAGAATATCTCTTTTGATATATATCTCCTTTCAAGTAACACAAAACAGTGATCGACTTGACCAACATTCTTTTATTTTGAACAACCTATATTCATTTCAGGAAATAATGATTTATGGGTGTATAAATTCTTCTTCTTTTGTTCAATCAACATTTTTTCCTAAAACCAAGAAGCAGATTTAATCAAAGGGTTGTTCAGTTGTTATCGATCTCATAACTATTGATTCTCACTGTCTACCATTAGCACACACTACACAGAACAAACATGTACAGAAAAACTAAATGGAGGACACCCTGCATTGCCACTGGATTGCTAGTAACTAATCCTTACCTGCAGTTTTTGGATGTTCTATTTACTTCGCAGCAATGAAGAGAAAGTAATACACCAAAAGAAGATGACTATCCGTAAATATTTATAGTGATAGGTTATATCGATCTTCCTAATGACACACACACACATTCTGTTTGTGCCTTGTGGAACGCAAAGTATAGGGCGACACACGTTTCCTTTTCATTTGGATAAGTCAATTTTCTTTTTCTGCACATGCCTTCTATGTTTGGAACAATATGTTCGTCCGAGCTGATTTTTAATTCCATTTCCTTTTTTGACAGATCACAGTATAATTGCCTTTGCATCCACAAGTTTCTAGAGGTGTGGTTGTTGAGCTAAAAGGATCTTCTGCTGGGATATTTTTCGCTTTTGTCTATGATGTACTGTAATACTTATGAATCTACAAATCTACGTATGTGTGCATCTAGACCTGATGAATGGTTGTGCTTTTGGCTGTCCTGTTACTGGACTTGCATGTCCATGTGTGCACCTAGGCACGCATGATGAATCTTCTGTGCTTTTGGCTGTCCTGCAATACTGGACTTATGAACCTATGTATGCATGATGTAGACTTGTGAGCCTATGTATGGATGATAGATTGCTTATATCTATGCCCATGTTGTTATATATATATATATATATATATATATATATATATATATATATATATATATATATATATATATATATATATATATATATAGATATAGTTTGCGTTTGTAGTGGATGCAAATACTGGCAGTCTAATTGCCGGGAAACTCTTCAATCTGCCCTGAATTGTTGGCCTGCCGGGGAAAAGCTGTATGCCGGGAATAGTGCTAACTGCCGGCAAAGGTACAAACATGGAGGGCAGACAATCTGCCGGGGTTTACACTAACTGCCGGGAATTGTTTTTCCCGACAGCACTTTCAAGGGCAGTTTGTATATGCCGGCAAAAACCTTTCCCGGCAGTTGGTTTGCCTCCAATGTTTAGTTTTCCCGGCAGATCTGATGACCTCTAAGTTTTGGTCATGGTGTAGTGTTTGTAGTATTGCATATGAAACTTTTATGGAATGATATGAGAAGGCAGTTTCAAAAAAATCCAAAGAAAATTGTGTATTATTACCTAATTATAATACATCGGTAACACGGAATAGAAGGAAGGTATAGTTGAGATGCAACCTTATACCCATTAGAGAAAATAAGCAAAGGTGTACAAAATAGCATGATTCCTGAGTAGAACATATACACTCCATTTAGTCACATCTTTTTAATAGGCTTTCAGCCAGCATAGAACAACTAAACAAAATGATGGTTAGAACAAATCATACTTGATCCTCTCAGCAAGGATGTACCCTTTAGGCTATGAGTGTCATCAAACCAAAACAATCATATAATGATATTGTAACCACATAAAAGAATTATTCTTACATTTATCAAGAGATGCTATAGGTTTGAAGACATAATATACCAAGTGATTAGCCTTACAGAATATAATTAATTGTAATTATACATGCATATCCTTGAAACTGAACATCAGGTACTATTCCAGCATCTATCTCCGAACAACACATCATCAGATAAAATAAAATTAGAGCTCCTTGACTCCTTTTGGATGAAATGCATGTGCCTCGGAATGCCTAGTAACGATCAAACAAAACCTTCTGTTTTGAACACCTGCTGTAGAAGAATGACAATGGTACATGTAAGGTATTAGATCGATCTGAGGTCACTGTGGAATAATACTGCCAGGAAAGAAAATATTGTAGATGAACTGCAGTATGTCATACGCACTGATTCTACAAATCAAAGGAAGGCAACAAAAATACCAATAAGATTCATATTAATGCGTGTGTGAGAGAGATGCAGGACTGTAGTTGCAGGTAGTACATGGTAAATTTCATCTATTTATTCCTTCAAGAAGAATAAAAAAACTAAAAAGTTTTTTCACCATCTAGTGCTTGTAATCAAATCCAACCAGATCAGAGAGTTGAACATGATCCATCGTATCTCGACAATGCATGTGCAAGAGATAGATAAGGTGGCTGGTGACCGAACAAAGTTTCATTTTCAATAAATTAGGCTTCCTAGTACCACACACAAACAGAGCTTTCAACTCAAACTAACTTGAAAAATTCGCTCAAATCTAAGGATGCAGAGAGGAAGGAGAGACCCCACCTTTAGTTCAGTTGATGTTGGATGAGGATGCCGACGGTGGCACATGTTGCCCACCGCTCTGGTCGACGCCGGGGTGCGTGCCTTCGGGCAGCGTCCTACGGGGCTCGATTCACCGGCAAAGGGGTGCAGGGCTAGGTGTAACTGCGAAGATTACAGAAGCCTGGTCGGCAGCAGCGCGCGGGTGTCTCCGGCTGAGACGACTCACGAAGGCTTGGAAGCAGCGGCACCTCGCCATCAACGCCACCATCGCTCTGGAAGGAAAACATAAGACCACGAAGATGATTTATTTGTGCGAGTGGAACCGGACGTAGAAGACGAAGAGAAAGGGAACCGCAGAAGACGGACGAAAGGAAAGTATGGTGGAGAAGATAACGCGCCCAGAAATAAATGCTACGGCTGGGACTTGGAACGGAATAAGATCCTCCGTCTATTTAGCCATGATTAACTGCATGCATGGGCTTTAGGCAATGGTAATTAACTGCACCGAATTAAGTGACAACATGCATGTGCTTGGATTGCTTCGGTGGTCTATTATTCTTGGAATTAACTGCACCGAGTTATATTGGACGCCATGCATGGGTTTAGACCGTGAGAAGTTGCCTGCTTGCGTTGCGTCGATTTGTGTCGTTCGCGCATACTCGCTGGTCGCACGCGTGCATGCATGCAGTTCTGTATCGCGCAGATCAGGACTGCGTGGCCAGTGCCTGGCCAATCAATTAGACTGATTATATTGGCTGCTCTTTCCAAACTTAATGCTGACGTGGCATAAATCTGATGTGGACACCGTGCATGTTAAGAGAATAGAAAGAAGTGGGGAGCAACTTCTTAAGAATGGTAGATATGTACAGGTCGTCATCACTAATATAAAAAATAAAATTAGACTGTTGAAAGCAGACATGGCGACGGACGACATATGGCGCTCGGGAGGAGGCCGGGGAGTCACAGCGACGTGAGGATGACCGTTTCCAGTTACCTGCAGGTTCTGCCTTCTGAAGTCAACAGTCAACTGCACGCAGCTCTACAAATAAGCCGGCTTCTTCGGCATGACACACCACACATACGCATTCTCCCAGGCCCCAACTGTCGTGGTTCTAAACCTGACAATAGAATAGGGGGTAGGTATGGAGAGGCAAGATCCTAGCTATGGAGTAGTTGTATACGTAAGAGATTTACGAGTTCAAGCCCTTCTCGAAGAAAGTAACAGTCCTACGTCTCGGAGCCCGGAGGCGGTCGACTGGATTATATGCGTATGAGTTACAGGGGTGCGAACCCTTCTGCCAGTGGAGGGGGGTGGCTTATATAGAGGATGCCAAGACCCCAGCCAGCCCACGTAGCGGAGGGTTTAAAGTACATTAAGGCCTGGCGTTACTGGTAACGCCTTACATAAAGTGTCATCATGACCATAAAGACTACTTAATTACAGACCGTTTGGATACAGAGTGGTTCTTGATCTTCTGGTGGTCGAGTGAGTCTTCATGGCCGAGTCTCTTTGAGTCCGTCGAGTGAAATCCTTCCAGATCGACTGGAAGGCAGCTTCTTCTAAAGATGTCCTTGGGGAGGGTACCTTGGACAGGTCCATGACCCTACCCTAGGTACATGACTTCATCACCAACCTCTTGGAAATCTCTCCATTGCCAAGCTTCGCTCGATGAAGACAAATCTGCCTAACCGGCATGGGAACACGGGTAGCAGCCATGGGGACACGGCCCGCGGAGAACCACACCTCCGTGCCGCCCAAGGTGAAACTCTCTCTCTCTCTCTATCTCTATCTTTCTCTCTCTCTCTGACGCGTCGTTTTGGTTTTGATTCATTTTCGTGGCAATGTTTCGCTAGCCATGGAATAATGTTCCTTGTTCAAATTTCGGTTGCTAATTTCATGAGAGAGAGAGAGAGAGAGAGTTGTCTACAGGTGTGAAACAAGGAAGTTTAGAGGTGGACATTAGGAGCCTCTTTGATTCGAGGTGGACATTAGGAGCCTCTTTGATTCGCACGATCTCTAAAACACAGAACAGACAAATAAATACAATAATGGCATGCCATCTTAGTACATTATGATTAGTAGTGACGTTCCATTGTCACAGTAAAAGCAAAAGATTTAACACATGAGGTTGAAGTGGATGAAAATTTTCCTATGTAAACTGTATAAATTTATTCAAAAGAAAATATTTCCTATGAATTGTCCTACGAATCAAACAACCCATGTAGAAAAAAAATCATAGGGATAGAATTCTCCAAACGTATTTTAGAAATCCTTTGAATCAAAGAAACCCTTGATGAACAAAGTGGAATAGAATGGAGACAAAATGTTACTTTTTTTTAAATGCCACTTGCATGCAGGACTCTAGATATTGCTACTCGTTTGTTTTTAACCCTTTTCTTCGTTTTACAAAGAAAACCCATGAAATGTTCATCAAATACCCCATGGATGATGGTCACATAATCGGTGTGATATGTGATGCTTTGCCTTAATTGAGGAAATTTTATTTTCAGTAAACAATAAAATTTGTCGAACTTTCATATTAAGTGTAAATTCCTCGCGGTCCAAGAGTGAAATATTTTTTAACAGTGGATAATCGTCCCTCGAATCCAAGATCTACTACATGTCAATTACTACCACGTACTACTACTAAATATCTTTGGGGTGTTAGAAATATCATTTTGGTTAGCTGAATATATACATCCTAGATATATATAGAGAGAAAAAAAAACATATCTTTGCCATGAGTTGGCCTTGATTACCCATCCGACGACACCGACTAATTTGACATTTTGTCAATATGACAAGTCAACTTGCGTGAATTTAAAGGAATCACTTGTCTTTAGTGGGCCCTTCCACGTGCCTTGTTTTCCTTAAGCATGGCTCAAGGATCAAATGTGCAGTTTAGTTAACTAAAACACACTGTTTTGTGCACCTACTGGCAACGTTAGCATATTGTTCAATGAGCCTTCCCTCTTTCTGTCCTGAGTCCTGACTTGGCCACTAGACAAACACTAATTTGTGTCCTTTCTTTCTTTCTTTCTTTCTTTCTTTGAAAAAGGCCTAAGGTCATATATTAAGTATTACTAGTCCTTACAAACACATCCATAAAAAAATTACATTTAAAATCATGGGAGTGTTGAAGTCTTCTTTCTCTTGCATCTATCAGTGGCGCATTGTGAGCATAGCTCAATATCGCATCTCGGCCTCCGCCTCGGTGGAGCTATCTTTTTGAAACCAAGAAGCTTGTAGAAGTAACGGCCGGGAGGCCGCAGATGCAGATCAAGAGACGCCGTCGGCCATGATGTGAGAAGCAAATTGTAGCCCCGGAGAAGAAAACACTGATAAGGGCCTGTAAAGACTCCGTAGATCACGAAAGTCGACTGAATCTAGAAGGATCTACCTAAACTCAAATGGACCGGATCCCGGGAGACCAGCCAGGGACATAATTCCACACGCTCTCCGCCAGTGATAAGCTCTACCATACTTGCATTATTTCATGCCCAATGGCTAACAACAACGGTGAAAACTAGCAGGATTGGAGGACTGTGGAGGAGAGGAAGATCGACGACTGGCTCCCGGTCACAGCATCGAGGAATGGCAAGTGGTGGTACTCGGCCTTCCACAATGTCACAGCCATGGTCGGCGCCGGCGTGCTCACCCTATCCTACGCCATGTCCGAGCTCGGCTGGTACATACATACTGTTGGAAACGGGATCACCTACAACTCCAATGGCATCCATATTGTGTATTACTATTTTGTACATGTCATCAATTTCACTGATGTTTGATGGTTTTAGGGGACCTGGCGTCGCGGTGATGACTCTGTCATGGATCATGACGTTGTACACGCTGTGGCAGATGGTGGAGATGCACGAGATGGTGCCCGGGAAGCGGTTCGACAGGTACCACGAGCTGGGGCAGTACGCGACGCTAGGGCTGTGGATCGTTGTGCTGCAGCAGCTCGTCGTCGAGATCAGCATGGACATCGTGTACATGATCACCGGCGGCAAGTTACTCAAGAAGTTCCACGACCTCGTCTGCGACAGCAGCTGCAAGGACATAAAGCTCTCCTACTTCATCATGATCTTTGCGTCCGCCCAGTTCGTCATCTCGCAGCTCCCTAACTTCGACTCCATCGCCACCATCTCCCTTGCCGCCGCCCTCATGTCGATCTGATACATACCACGGGAAACTAATTTGTCAAAACCATAATTAATAATCCCTCCGTACGGAATTAGTGGACCCTCGAAAGGATGTATCTAGATGTTTTAGATACATTCGTTTGAGTGTCAACTAATTCTGGACGAAGACAGTAGCTAATTAGCTAGACATGGCCACTGACATTGAGACGTATGGACAAACAAACGCCACAGTTACTCGACGATTGCTTGGGGCGCCTCGGTGGACAAAGGCAAGGCGGATAACGTGGACTACAGCCTACAGGCATCCACCACCTCGGGGATGGTGTTCGACTTCCTGGGAGGCCTGGGACAGATGGCCTTCTCCATCTCGGGTCATAACGTCGTGCTGGAGATCCAGGCCTCCATCCCGTCGACGGAGGAGACGCCGTCCAAGAAGCCCATGTGGAAGGGCGTGATCGTGGCCTACACCATCGTCTTGCTCTGCTACTTCCCGGTAGCTTTCGTCGGTTATTGGGCCTTCGGCAACAGCGTCGACGACAACATCCTCATCACCCTCAACACGCCCAAGTGGCTCATCGCGGCCGCCAACATGATGGTCGTCGTCCATGTCATCGGTAGCTACCAGGTATACGTACGCGTCCTCCCAGCCAGTCACCCGTTAGGTTTTCTTAATGTCATGTGTACATAAGACTTTTTTGAATCACATGTGTACATAAGACTTAACATGGGAGACGACCCTTCTCATCTCAGGTTTATGCGATGCCGGTGCTCGACATGATGGAGATGGTGTTGGTGAGGAAGATGCGTTTCTCTCCCGGTTGGAAGCTCCATTTGGTTTCTCGGAGCCTCTTTGTTGGTAATGCCCTGATGCGCTTGTCACAAGTGAACTCAATTCCTTCCAGCTAATTAAACCCCCCAAAAAAATCGTCCCAAACAAACATGACTAACGGGATGCAAATCTGCGCAGCGTTCACAATGTTCGTAGGCATCACCTTCCCCTTCTTCGGTGGGCTTATCAGATTCTTCAGCGGGCTCGCCTTTGCGCCGACAACTTATTTTGTAAGCATTCCGTCCCGATTCCACTTCCATTAAAGCAAATATGAATTCAGAGCCGATCAGAATTAACTTGTTGTTCGGACCAGCTTCCGTGCATCATTTGGCTCACGGTCTACAAGCCCAGGGTATTCAGCCTCTCATGGTGCGCCAATTGGGTAAGATCAACTGAATAGTTAGTACTCCCTCTGTTTAGATACATACGTTTGAGCGATAAATAATATGGATCCGAGGGAGTTTTTCTTTTGTCCTGTGTGCCTGCAATCAAGGTTTTGGATTCCGAATGGATGAATTTTCCCGTGGGGGGCGAGATTCTCAGTTACCACGGTTACCGGAAATACCGAACATATTTCGGAAGAAATTTATATTGAATTTTGAATTCAAATTCCTTTATACTGGATATAGATAAGACTTGAACTGGTATTTAGCATAAAAGGGATGCTATCTTAGTGGAACATCTTCTGCCCGTGCGCTAATCGAAGAGGTCGCGAGTTTGACTCCTTTTTGGGTCATCTATTTTTCACTTTTCTAAAAAATAAACAAAAAAAAGTTGTGCAAAAACGCGGACTCTAACCTCCGTCCTCTCGATGAGGAAACTAGATTGGTACCACCACGCCACAGGTTAGTTTAATTTCATTACAGAGACGCTATAAACTTTTACTATACTTTGGATGTAAAAATTCAAAAAATTCGAAATTTTTGCACAGGATGCGTATTTCTCATGGGGCAGCGAGAAGCTTGGTATCCGCCCGGCAACCGTTTTTCTCGGGCGGTACCCAAAACCATGCCTGCAATAGACATCTCATTTGATCATCCAATTTTATTTTATTTTTTGTGTTTCCGTTATCTTCA
This sequence comes from Triticum urartu, assembly GCF_003073215.2. Taxonomy (NCBI): domain Eukaryota; kingdom Viridiplantae; phylum Streptophyta; class Magnoliopsida; order Poales; family Poaceae; genus Triticum; species Triticum urartu. The sequence goes on from NC_053023.1 coordinate 745,182,446, forward strand.
GTTCTGCATCGTTGGTGGGGTGCTGCTGATGGTGCTTGGGCCCATTGGAGGGCTAAGGCAGATCATCATGGAGGCCAAGACATACCAATTCTACTCGTAGATCACTAGTTGATTGTTGCAAAGCTATTGTAGCTATTGTAGACATACCAATTCTACTAGGTTTTATTTGTACGTACCTTCTCCTAGTGTTACTCTTTGGAACAGCCTAAGTGTGGCAACCTGCCAACCACCCTTCCAAAGGCACTCCTACAGTTTCAAATAGACTGAAGTTCTAGGTTTGTTCAAAGTCAATTTTCTTCTTCTGATTTGACCGATTATGTACAGAAATATGATAATATCTAGGTTGTTGTGAATAGCGAATATAGCGATACCTGATGCCCATTGAATATGATAATATCTAAGTTGTTGTGAATATATGATTATTACTTTATGCCAGGCTGAATATTGTTGGAAAATAAGCTTTTAAATAATCGCCTGTTACAACCGGAGATAATTCCTTACTTGGCCCTTTCTTAAAATTTGCTTCCCTATTTGGCCCAAAATAAAATTTCTTCCCTTTTTGGGTCATCTATTTTTCACTTTTCTAAAAAATAAACAAAAAAAAGTTGTGCAAAAACGCGGACTCTAACCTCCGTCCTCTCGATGAGGAAACTAGATTGGTACCACCACGCCACAGGTTAGTTTAATTTCATTACAGAGACACTATAAACTTTTACTATACTTTGGATGTAAAAATTCAAAAAATTCGAAATTTTTGCACAGGATGCGTATTTCTCATGGGGCAGCGAGAAGCTTGGTATCCGCCCGGCAACCGTTTTTCTCGGGCGGTACCCAAAACCATTGCCTGCAATAGACATCTCATTTGATCATCCAATTTTATTTTATTTTTTGTGTTTCCGTTATCTTCAGTTCTGCATCGTTGGTGGGGTGCTGCTGATGGTGCTTGGGCCCATTGGAGGGCTAAGGCAGATCATCATGGAGGCCAAGACATACCAATTCTACTCGTAGATCACTAGTTGATTGTTGCAAAGCTATTAGCTATTGTAGACATACCAATTCTACTAGGTTTTATTTGTACGTACCTTCTCCTAGTGTTACTCTTTGGAACAGCCTAAGTGTGGCAACCTGCCAACCACCCTTCCAAAGGCACTCCTACAGTTTCAAATAGACTGAAGTTCTAGGTTTGTTCAAAGTCAATTTTCTTCTTCTGATTTGACCGATTATGTACAGAAATATGATAATATCTAGGTTGTTGTGAATAGCGAATATAGCGATACCTGATATGCCCATTGAATATGATAATATCTAAGTTGTTGTGAATATATGATTATTACTTTATGCCAGGCTGAATATTGTTGGAAAATAAGCTTTTAAATAATCGCCTGTTACAACCAGAGAGAATTCCTTACTTGGCCCTTTCTTAAAATTTGCTTCCCTATTTGGCCCAAAATAAAATTTCTTCCCTATTTGACACATAAAGTAATTTTTGTTTCTTATAGGACACTTTCGTACATTTTAGACACTAACGGTGTTAACTGTGAGGTGAAAAGACCATTTTGCCCCTAATGTATTTTTGTAACTGACCTGGATGAAGTAAAAGAGCAATCCGTTCACCCATGTTTTAGGGATGTTCAAAGGAGGCTGCACATGTATATGTATGCTCAAATATTTTGTCTTGGGTAATCTCGTATGTGCGTGTAAAGTCGTACAAAACATGCGTAGAATTTGTACTAGCATATTTTGATTAGTTCATCATGTTCTGAAGCACAGTATTACACATAGTCACACACCACTAAATCCTCCAATTAGCACTTCATCCTGAATTTGATTACACGTTCCAAAGTACAGAATTACTCAGTCACATACTACTAAATCCTATATAGTCTAGTTATATATATGTGATAACTTGTATACCATGAGAAAAAGGCAATGAAGATATTAATGAGAGCGACACGCTCCCGTGTCCCGTGGCAATCAGTCGGCGTCCCCTCTATGTGTCTCGAGTTGTGCCATTCGATCTACTAGTTGGCCACTTGTACTTAGTACGTGCAAGTGCATCTAGTGCCAAATCGATCCAGCTGCTTACGTACTTGTACACGAGCCTCCCGATTGGTAGCCGGAAAGTAATCAGCCTTGGCTAGCTCGTACTGCTCCTCGCCGGAAAGTACTCGACTGTATTACAAGCTACATGTCTCGTCCGAAAAGTACATGCATCTCGCCGGAAATATGACACTGTACTTATTCACAAAAAAGTAAGTAATCATAGATATGCTAGTACAAGTTCTACGGATGTATTGTATGGCGTTTACACGCACATACCAGTTTATCTAAGAAACAAAATATTGTAGCATACATATACATGCGCAACATCTGTTGAACATCCCTAAAAAAGGCGAACTGATTGCTTTTTAACTACATCCAAGATAGTTCCACAATGCACTAGGGGCAAAATGGTCTTTTCACGTCACACTTAACCCCATTAGTGCCTAAAACGGACGAAAGTGTCATATAAGGAATGAAAATTACTTTAGGTGTCAAATAGGGAAGAAAAATTTATTTTGGACTAAATAAGGAAGCAAAATTTAAGAAAGGGCCAAATAAGGAATTCTCTCTTACAACTGAGTGAGCGTTTTTTTGTCCCGGTCGCCCGCCTTTTGGTTTGTAATAAGATGTTTTGATCGGTGGTGTTTGTTTCTTGGGAGCCTTAGTAGTGGATAGGTAGATATTTGGATCGAGCTATTTGTGTGTGGTGACCACTGAATCTTGTTTGTTTAATCGGTTTCCTGAAATAAAAAGAGTGAGCAGAGAGCTCCTTAATTAAAAAAGAAAAAAAATACTGAAATAATAATGCTCTTACACACACCTAATATCTCTCCCGAAGATGATGGACACATGCACATTAGACAAAACAAACTCTAAATTTGCTGCTTTCGTGAAGCACTGTGTACTTTTTTCTCAGAAAAGGGATTACCCTGGCATCTGCATATTATCTGCGTACGATTGGACAATGTGATCTTTTTAAAGTCTACGCCAATATCACCACTTGCTTTTGACTTCTCTACGCCAATATCTGAACCCCAAAATCACATTTTCCATACTCTTTTCCCCTCATAAACTGTGTTGAAATTGAGAGATTAATAAAACTCCATGGTTAAATTTCAAGTTATCATTTACAGAAGCTGCCAACCTCTTAATTCGAGTTGCTCATTAGTGAAACAAAAGTTTTTCACAGCCAAATTTTAGCTAATCTTGGCTAGCTCAAACAAAAGATCTCCTAAGCATTATTGAAATTAAAAGATAGCTATAAACATAGAAGCTTAGCTTCTCGTATGCCGCCCTAGGCCTCACCGTCGGAGTCTGAGGAGAGGATGATGACATCGTTGGCCCTAGTCATCCATGCCATCACGATATCTTTCCCTCCATATGTTCCGAAGTGTGTAGTGTGTTCGTCATGTGGAAGGATTGTGGTCTCGTTTCCCCTCTCACCTTTGCGGAAGATCTTCAAATAGGTGTCGCCGCGCGAGTAGCGGGACATGTCCACTAGTGTAGAACCGGCCTTTAGTGCCGGTTCGTAACGGCCGGGACTAAAGGCCCCCCTTTAGTACCGGTTCGTCACGAACCGGCGCTAAAGTGACACCACGTGACACGAGCTAGATCCGTGTGCGCGTAGGACATTAGTACCGGTTGGTAACACCAACCGGTACTAAATGTTTGGGGGGTTTTTTGCTTTATTTTCCATTTCATTTTTTTGTTTGCTGGTATTTCATGATACTACAAATTGTACACGTTATGCATATATATAAATAGATTTTCTCGTATGTAGAACCGATCATCGAATGTCTCACAACCAACACCATTATTCACACATACACATGTATATATATACATATACAATTTCTCCTACATATGTTGCCTTGGTGCCTCCGGAGCACGATGACAAGTGGTTCATGGGGGCGGTAGCGGGTAATAGTATTCTTCTTTGGGATTTATGACCTGGTCGAGCAAAAATCCGGCTATTTCCTCTTGAAGTGCTAGTATGCGGTCCGATGGTAGGAGCTTATCCCCCACCTCTCTGAACTGTTAAGAACGAGATCAATATGCATGTGTGTTAGTTGTGTGTTAGTTGTGTGACTAGATATCGAAAATGGTGTGAATAGTGTTTTAACAAACGTATCCAGTCCTGTCTATCAGATCTGCTCCTTTGGGACGTCATCATGCGAATGTTCTTGCAAACTTAGAATGCACACAAATTATTCCCCGACGCCTGCTTCAGGGCCTTTATGAGAATGGAATTGAATCAGATAATGATTAATCAAGCATGATAATTAATTAATGATATTGAAACAAGAATTAAAGAGATGGTAGCTAGCTAGTACTACTTAATTACTTACCTTTGGTCGATGCCAAAACAACTTTTGTTTCCAGTCGCCTGGAGTCACCTTGATGAACTTTGCCCATGCCCTGCCTGCCGGCAAAGAAAATTAATAAATGGGTTTTTAAATAGTTCATATCAGGAAATGACGCTGAGATATATATAGTTAATAATGATTGAAATTACCTGTTGACTATCCCCTTCACGATGGTGAAGTCACTTTCTTCTTTAGTTAGTGAGTCCAGTAATTCAACTTTTCCTTCCTCAACTTTAATGTCTATCAAGACCCAGTGCCAACTGCATACGCACACGTTTGCATGTCTTAAATAAGCGGGCATGTGCATAAAATTAATCAACTACCATAAACCGTATACACTTAATTATTAACATCTAGCTAGCTAGTAAGCAAACACAGAATTTGTAGTACAAGACAGTGTGACTCACGGGAAGTTGTAAGGAAGTAGTATATCTTCATTGCTATTGAGGCGCTTCAAGAACTCTAGCATGCTTTCCTCTACACCTGCTTGATAAAATGAAAACTTCCATATGTCCTCATTAATGGTATTTGGGTCAACGAACCCAATGCCATATCGTCCAGATTTTTTTATTTCATACATCTTCATCCTGCATATAATACCACAGAAAAGAATATAGTGAGAATAATTACATGTAATGATTGATCAAAATTATCACTACATAATTAGCTTGAGACTTAAATTACAGAAAGAAATCACTTACAGACAATAGCAACTGACGATAGACTTGTCGAGTGCGTCTTGATTGTATAACTGAAAAAGTTCTGTATACTCAATGGCCAGAGCTTTCTCATGGTAATAATGCTCCTCCTTGACATTCACCATGAGGGACACTCGATTGGAAATCTTGGTAATGTTCATGTACCATTGATGCAATTCATACATTCTCGTTGGGAGGTCCTTGACCTTGTCTGGATGGACCAAAGGTTGGCCCCAGACATATTTCCATTTTATTTCTGATTCTTTAAGCGGAGACATGGGCTCGATTTCGAGGAGTTGTCCAACAGAGATCTTGAGCATTTTAGCTAGCATTATATGCTCCTTCGTTATTACCACATCGCCCTGCTGAGGAACGCTAACTGTTTGCCCACAATAATATTTGGCGCGCGTACTCCTCTCATGTGTTGTTGGCACAACAAGCGGGGGGATCGCTTGCGCCGCCTGTTCTCCCAGCTGGGGAACGGTTTTCTCGCATTTTTTGCCAGCTGCTTGTTGGCTCGAGCTCGAGCTCGCTTCCTTCTGTAGCCGTGCTCGATGTAGCTTCCTGATTTGACGCTCATAGTCTGAGTCAACAGGCTTGGGAGCTGGTTCTCTAGCCATACGAATGAAGTGGTCAATCATTTTCTCAGGCACTTTCTCCTTTGGCGGCGGTGCCGGTTTAGGTCCAAAATGGGCGTCCACTTGGGCCTGCACTATGGCTGCGTTTTGCTCCTCGGCCAATGTCGTAAGGCCTCTGAGGAAGAGGAGCGAGGCTTGGACCATATTTATATCGCTTGTCTCCGCATGTACTTCCTGTACTACCTCGACTCGTATCGCTACACACCATAGCTGCGGCGTGTCTCTTCTGCGATTGCTGAGACGGCGGAGACGGCTGACGTGGCTGACGCTATGCCGGACTTGAAGAAGGAGGAGTGGCCTGACGCTGTGCCGGACATGAAGGAGGAGGAGTCTGCTCAAGCGTTCGGGGACTTGGAGGAGGTGGTGGCGGACTTCGAGGAGGAGTCGGCTCACGCGTTTGTGGACTTGGAGGAGCGGGAGTCTGCTGACTCGGTGGCGGACTTCGAGGATGAGTCAGCAGACGACGCGGTGTCGGTGGACTTGGAAAGATGATGCAATCCTTTCTCCATAGGACGATACGATGTACGGCATCTCCTAGTGTGCACTCGCCATCACCTCTAACAATGTGAAGTACTAGCATCGAATATGGCTCCACCACTTCATCAACCATGACACGAGCATAGCCCTCTGGAATCGGGATGCAATGGAAGGTTGCTTCAGGGGTAATTGTGAAAGCAACGCCGTCCGCCACCTTCATGGATATGTTCTTAATTTTGGAGTGTAGCTCACAGTTAGTGTTCTCTATGATGTCATCCAGAGGGTGGTATGTATCCAGCAGTGTGTCGCTCGGGGCAGAACCAACGCTGCTTCTTGTCATGGATGGTACAGTGCTATCCAATGATGGACGATCATCCGCTTGCTGCTACCGCTGCTGAGACCCCCTTTCCTGGCTAAGTGAGTCGATCTGCTGCTGCTGCTGCTGGAATTTGAGTGCTAAGTCCCCGTGCCTTGCTTCTAGGACTTGAAGGCATTCTGCGTCCTGCTTCCTCTGCTCCTCCTCCAGCTTCCTCTTCTCCTCCTCCTCCATCTTCTTTCTTGCACGGGACCTGTAGTCATCATTCCAGTCCGAAAAGCCCTCATACCAGGGAATAACTCCCATGCCTCGTGTTCTTCCCGGGTGTTCAGGATTTCCCAGGGCGCGCGTAAGCTCGTCGTTCTCTCTGTTGGGCGTGAACACCCCCGCTCGAGCTTCTTCTATTGCGTCAAGTATCTTTTGTTCGGCTCCTTTTAGACTTGCCTTCTTCGAAACCAGGCCTATCTTCAGGTCCAACGCCCCCCATGCGCATAGAACCAAGTTCTGCACCTGGGGGGCCAGCTCCTAGTAATCGGAGTGACCCCTGCACCCTCCATCTCTTGCTCAGACTTATCCCACTTAGGCATTCCCACCGCGTAGCCACCTGGACCCAGCCTATGTAACTGCGTCTTTTTTGCGGCATTGGCCTTGTTTTTTATCGACCATTCCTTAGATATTTCTGAATCCTTGAATTTCACAAAATCGTCCCAGTGTTCTCTTTGCTTCTCCAGTGTTCCCTTGAATTCTGGAGTCTTCCTTTTTGCAGCGAGGTAGGTGGCCCATACAGTTTTCTTGTGGGTGTTGAATGCAATTGCCATCTTCTTAAGAGTAGCACCCTTCACTTTTTCCACATCTGCTTTAGTGAAATAATCTGGTAGGGTGAAATGTTCCATCAGAGAATCCCAAAGGTCTTGTTTGGCTCTATCGTCGACCCAAGTAACACCTGGACGTTTAGTCTTTGGCTCTTTCCATTCTTGAATGGAGATCGGGAGTTTGTCCTTCACAAGAACTCCGCACTGACGAGTCCACTTGTTTGCAATGTTCTTAGGCGTCAAGGGTTCACCACTAGGTTTGACGGATTCGATGTTGTACTTTACACCGTCCTTCAACAATCTGCTCGGGCCTCGCTTTGTCCTGCTGTCTGTAGAAGCAGATTTGCTCGATCCGGAGGGCTGAAAGAAGAAGATCGATTCGTTCATATATCTTAAAATATAAAAAACATGTGATGATCACCAGATGTCTGCTTATATAAATATACCTCGCCGGTAGTCTTTGTTATTTGAAGATCAGCATTCTCTGTGTCATCATAAACATTGTTTGTGTCATCATAATCATAATCATAGTTCATGACTTCATCGGCTCGGTCGTCGAGATCGAATATCTTTTCATCACCCTCTCCGGTATTGTTCAGATATTGGGAGCCGTCATCTGCTTCATTCA